>NC_085137.1:389471750-389532730 GCF_035046485.1 Aedes albopictus
ACATTTTGTATAAACAAAGGAAAACATGATGAACAGTTGAAAGCGTCAAAAGCGCCGCCTCCTAAGAAGCATTCGTAAATTACATACTGGGGGATTGGGGTCGCTGAAATATCACGAAACTGGAGCCACGGGCGAATTGTGAGTTGCATATTGATTGTTGGTACGAGCCATCGTAGATGAAGAAAATTGTTTTCAATCCAAACGAATACGTTGAAACGAAGCGAAAGAATGAGGGTCGAATTTTTGTAGTACTCTTTTATATGCTTGGTTCATCGCAGGCAACCAATCACAAGCCATAGAAGAATAGAAAAAGCAAGCATGGCAAGAAGAAGTTACCCCTCGAGTAGGTATAAAAGCGGCAGCATCAGTTTCGTAGGGCATCAGTTTCGTTACACCCGTAGTCGAACACAGAAGTAAATATCCAAAATGACTGGCCGTGGCAAGGGAGGCAAAGGACTCGGAAAAGGAGGCGCCAAGCGTCATCGCAAGGTTTTGCGTGATAACATCCAGGGTATCACCAAGCCCGCCATCCGTCGTCTGGCTCGTCGTGGTGGAGTCAAGCGTATCTCCGGTCTCATCTACGAAGAAACTCGTGGTGTGCTGAAGGTGTTCCTGGAAAACGTCATCCGTGATGCCGTCACCTACACTGAACACGCCAAGCGCAAAACCGTTACCGCTATGGATGTCGTGTACGCCCTGAAGCGACAGGGACGCACTCTGTACGGTTTCGGAGGTTAAATCACAGGTTTCTTCTCTCAAAAAACGGCCCTTTTCAGGGCCACCGAACGTGTGTACAAAAGAGTTAAACAGTCAGTTTTCTACCGCCAAAAAGCAACAGTACCTAATATGTCGTGCCTATGGACCTCAGAACGGAAGTGATTGATTGTAATGATGAAAATGTGCATCCAATTTGTATATAGTACCTCCATTGGGAACCTCTCGATATTCTATCTTTCGTGCACCGTAGCACCGGAAAGCTGAACACGACGATAAGTAAGTACATAAAATTAAAATGAAACCTGGGAACCAGAAGCGCTTGCCTCCGTATCGGAATTTGGCCAGCCAAAAATGCTCCGCTTCGAGTTGGAAATGCTCGAATTGAAAAGCTAAGCAAACACGTCCCCATACTTCCAGAGCGTCGCTTATACATGTTATGCACGTAGGCAGCTCAAATCATACTTATCAAGGCAAGGGAAACTCCAGTCTTGAAGATGACAGTTTTGTTTAATATTTCCCACATCCAATATGTATGTTTCGAAGAACTTGATTGTTAACAATGGTTGCAATGCCGCCCAACGCCAAGCGTCGGTAGAACCGGTAAACTGTATAGCAATAAATCATGGATGTATGCATCCCTACCCGGGATTTCAATGGCGTGTACCATACGTTCGTGACTGTACGCTTGGGTGTGAATGTATCCCTATCCCGGACTTCAAAGCAGCATGTCAATAATTTAGGGGCCATCCATAAAGTACGCCACGCTCGAGACGGACGAGAGGGGTTTTTTGTAAAGTTGTGACAAGCAATGCAAAAGTACGGAGGAGGGAAAGGAGAGTTAAAATTCTCGATTACAGCGTGGCGTACAAGGTTATATGCAGAACCTGGCCTCCTAAAGTGAGGTTAAGTTTAGTGAAATCCCATTTCGTATTTTAGTGATTCGAGTCGTTCCAGATAAAATTTAATGTAGGATCGGGGTAGAAAAATTCAATTTATCGATAAATTTACCAAAAAATTGACGAATCAACTGATGGGGAACTGGTATTTCCCTCTCAAACTTCCAAATTTTCACGACATAATCTCTACTTTTAATCGCCAATTGAGAGGAAACAAACCATCGTCGTTTATCAAAAACTCAAACGCAGATTTTAGTCTCGCTAAAACCACAACCAATGCTAATAAAAATTCTACTCTACTCACTATCTGGATAACAGTGCAATTATTTTCAATGACGGTTTTGTGATTTAGAGCAAGAAAACTGCGTTGTCTTGCACAGCTCGGTATCCTGCCATCCGAAATATAAGCTGCCATGTTGGCCAACAATTTTCACAGCTTGCCCACCATGCGTGCCGAAACGCAGCGGCGGTGAGTGCTCTGCGGCACTCACACGGTGAAACAAAGCCACACACAATTGAGCGTGTTATTCGTATACACTCCAAATCGTGTTACACGCGTTCGTTCATTCTCACTCCCCTTGGGAGAATGTCTCGCCGGTTCTCACCACGGATCGAGATTTGGCAGTTTACTAAACATGAAGCTCAAACGGGCTGAGAAAATCCATTCTCAATTTTGTGTCACGTTGTTTTACCGTGCGCAATTTCTTAATCGTGATACACCGAGAAAAAATTCTACTCGGTCAGCTAAAACTTAACGAAAACTGAGCAGGAAAACAGAAGTAGGAATAACGCAGGGACTGAGTAGAATTTTTCCTCGGTGTAGGTAGTCAGTTCAGTTCGGTGTCCGTCTAGCTGAGTGCCGCGTCTCCGTTGCGGGAGTGCCAGTTTGATTCATCGTTCAAAATTTGAACCTATAGCGGAAGACTGCCGCCGGAAGTACAGTGGTCATGCACACAGCGTGAATGTGTCGATTGTAAATAGTTTGTTTTGTTCTTGTGCCCGGGTGTTGAATCGCGTGTGTCGCGGAGTGTTGTCGCCTGTTTAACCCACCCGGCCGGCAGTGCCCTAAACTGGGATCAGCAAGCCGTTCACTATTGAGGTACACGGAACTACAAATCAACCCAAATTTAAGTTGTTTTGACGCAATCCCGGTCTTCCGTGGAATAACTCAAATTTGCGTCAAACAGCGAAAGTGGTGAGTGAGTAGTTCTCGTTTGAGAGTGGCAAAAAAATTAACCCACTGGTAAGTTATTTTCACCCAACGGAGGCCTCAAATGACGCAAATTTGGGTTAACTCAAGAAAACCCAAATTTGGCTTCTTCCACGGAGGAGCAGTGGATGCGTCGGTGCTTCTCTCTTTGTTTTCGACAACATTGCGGTGGGGCGAGGGAGAAAACAACCCAACTTTGAGTTAAAACTAAAAGCAGTTTAGCCAAATTTGAGTTTTTAAAACTTATTCTTTGGGTTTTAATATTTTTCCGTGTATGTGTAAAACTGCGAAGAACTTGTGCATCCTGCACGGAACTACAAATCAACCCAAATTTAAGTTGTTTCGACGCAATCCCGGTCTTCCGTGGAATAACTCAAATTTGCGTCAAACAGCGAAAGTGGTGAGTGAGTAGTTCTCGTTTGAGAGCGGCAAAAAAAATTAACCCACTGGTAAGTTATTTTCACCCAACGGAGGCCTCAAATGACGCAAATTTGGGTTAACTCAAGAAAACCCAAATTTGGCTTCTTCCACGGAGGAGCAGTGGATGCGTCGGTGCTTCTCTCTTTGTTTTCGACAACATTGCGGTGGGGCGAGGGAGAAAACAACCCAACTTTGAGTTAAAACTAAAAGCAGTTTAGCCAAATTTGAGTTTTTAAAACTTATTCTTTGGGTTTTAATATTTTTCCGTGTATGTGTAAAACTGCGAAGAACTTGTGCATCCTGCACGGAACTACAAATCAACCCAAATTTAAGTTGTTTCGACGCAATCCCGGTCTTCCGTGGAATAACTCAAATTTGCGTCAAACAGCGAAAGTGGTGAGTGAGTAGTTCTCGTTTGAGAGCGGCAAAAAAAATTAACCCACTGGTAAGTTATTTTCACCCAACGGAGGCCTCAAATGACGCAAATTTGGGTTAACTCAAGAAAACCCAAATTTGGCTTCTTCCACGGAGGAGCAGTGGATGCGTCGGTGCTTCTCTCTTTGTTTTCGACAACATTGCGGTGGGGCGAGGGAGAAAACAACCCAACTTTGAGTTAAAACTAAAAGCAGTTTAGCCAAATTTGAGTTTTTAAAACTTATTCTTTGGGTTTTAATATTTTTCCGTGTGTGCTTTCATTGTACCAAGGGCGTGTAGATCTAAGATTTCCAGAGGGCTGTCAGTAGGCACACTGGGTTAAACGTTTGAAATCCTCGGTCAGAATTGCAGTTCTGTCCGATGAGTGGGGAACTGGTTGGCGATCGAAAGTGAGATTGGGGTCTCCGGTTAGCCTAGGGGATAGGGTTTTCGATCGCCAACCCGGAGACGGCGGATTCAATTCCTTTTCCAGTCGGGAAATTCTGTTACATTTTGCTTCGATGAAAAGTTCTAACTTTCCCAGTAATGATCTCCAGATAAACGATAAAATCACCCCAAATGCGATTGCAGCTTTAGCCATGCTACCCAGAATAAGTGCACATTGAGACAAATTTTAGTGTACGTATATCGAGGGTAAAATGCACGTTATATCGAAGCGCGAAGACAGAAATGGCTGTATCGTGACAATTAGTGCTTCTCACGATTGGTGTTTGTGAATTTCATCATTTCAAGTGCAGCCTTCCAGGTGACTTGCTCTATGTCAACCGGGTAGTAACAGGAATTTCACCAACCAATCAATCTGCAGGGAAGTTGCAGTCATTTTCAATTAACCTTAACTACACCAACACGGTGGAAGCTCGGCGGCAGCGAAAAGGCAACACTCAATCATGCCGAGCTGACCGGCCTATTTGAGAATTGCACCTAGCAGTATTCTAGGAAACGTATGACCTGGCATTGGATGATAGGAAACCATTTCAACTTTTAACTCTTTGGTAAGATCTAAGATGGTAGTCCTGAAAAGGACTGATTTGAAAGTGGGATACTGTTTCGCAGTATGGCGACTGATGGTTCCGAAAATCGCCAGATTACTTCTTGGCGGCGGTTTTCTTCGCGGCAGCTTTCTTGGCGGGGGCGGCCTTCTTCGGTTTCGGGGTCTTTGGCTTCTTTGCGGCGGTTTTGGATGGCTTGGTGGCCTTTTGTTTCGGGGCAGCGGCCTTCTTCACACCTCCGGCCTTTTTGGCGGCCTTTGCACCGGCAGCTTTGGCTTTTTTCGCTGCAGCTGGTTTCTTGGCTTTCTTCTCGCCGGCTGGCTTCTTGGCTTTCTTTTCCCCAGCTGGTTTCTTGGCAGCCTTCTTCTTCTCACCGGTAGCCTTCTTGGCTTTCTTCTCACCGGCCTTCTTGGGCTTTTTCTCGCCGGCGGCCTTCTTGGCCTCAGCCTTCAGCTTGAACGATCCGGATGCACCAGTTCCTTTGGTTTGGACAAACTTGCCCTTCTCGACACCGTTCTTCAAGGCCTTCTTGAGGAATGGGGCCAGCTTGGCGACATCGCACTTGTAGTTGGCAGCGATGTACTTCTTGATGGCCTGCAGGGACGATCCGTTGCGCTCCTTCAGGGTTTTGATAGCAGCAACAACCATATCGTTCACTGGAGGATGGGTCGATGGCTTCTTCGGCTTGCCCTGTCCCTTAGGGGCCCTTGGCTTCTTGGCCTTGGCTGGCGAGGCAGCAGGAGCTGCGGCAGCGGCTTCGGCGGCAACTTCAGACATTGCGGTTGGTTGGTAGTAGGTACAGCGACACTGACACGTTGGTGTAAACGAATGAATGAAGGTAAATCCGACAACAGTGCGATGTTCGATAATGATGTCTGTGTTAGGGATGCAGACATGATCGTTCACTTATTGAGTGTTCGCAAAATATTGTCTAATTTTTTGGTAACATGTTTCTAAAACGCTATTTCACATTTACTGGGAGCAATAGTTGAATAACTTTTCTGTACAGTTAACAAGCACATGAGTCTAGCTAGTGGCACAACATTGCTGTTGGGGTTCCATGTCAGAAATAGCTTGGCAAAAACGTGTCCTAGCAGCACCCGTGAGTCATATGATGTGGGTTCACCCGACAAAACAGTCAATAGTTGCTATTGAAACAATGTCATCGTCCATGTCGGTAGTGAATTTCAAAAGCCCAATAGTTACTCTATTCAGTGACATCCATACCGAGCAAGTATTCGGTCCGGTAATGCCTTAGAAATGGCTCTAAAACAAAGTCCTTCCCGGTGCTAGTACGCGTTGCTGCGTGCTTGGTTTTAGGGAAACTTTGGGCAATACCGTTTTATGAATTTTTTTCCGTAAATAATGCTTCAAACTAGTGCTTAGCTGTACTCCAATCGGACAACTCCGTCGGTTTACGCACATTTAGTTTATGTACAAAAGTTCTACGACCTAAACGCATGCTAACAGAAAACATCATTTCCCGCCTTGGTAGCAGTCCCAGCTGTAGTTGACCGAAGCAGACCAGTACTTTGTCCCAGTCTTTGATGCCGCAGCAATGAGCACGATTTAAAAGGGTAATATTAGATGTTATCACAGATCTAGAGTTAGTTTCACATCAGGATCTTGCGGAAACAAATTTGAATACATTATACACCTAACAGCAGCCAAAAATCACGAAAATCTGCCCAGTAGTGCGAATCTATCACAAGTCCATCGAGTTGTTAGCTTGTTTGATGTACGATCAACATTGAGAGTTATTAGAGCCGTCGTTGGAGTTCAAATTCAATCTGAATTTGAATGAATGTAGTAAGTGTTTGCACCCCCTAAAATTCCGGCCCTCCAATGCCAACATCTTTTGGCAGATACGCGCATTTCGACTTCCACTTGCAGTTTTCCGCAATCGAAGAGCTAAGTCGGTTCAAGTTCAGTCTGGATGTAATCGAAACTAACGAACAAAAACTGACGCACTGCATCTGTTCTCCGATGGTGCAAAAGCTATGATTTGACTGACCTAAACCACCGGACGACACAGGCTAGACATGTTCGGTCCGATGGATTCATCTCAAAGGCGTTCCGAAAATGTAGAGCTGACAATTTTGCCTTACGATTCCAGGATGAAAATGAAAACAAAAACTAATACGACGCATACTACAGTTGGAAGATGCCCGCAACGCCAGGATACTTGAATCCTGTGTAATATAAGTTTTCTTGGCTTTGTATGATATTTTGTATGAACAGTACATGTAGTGGAGCTGTTGCTTTGGGGTGACTATGGGCCAGGCAAAAACAATTAAATCATTTTGAGAACCCTACAAATGTTTTAACGACTTTGAGCATTCACATTACATTTCGACACCAACATTTCAAAAGGGCGTAACTGCTTTTCGAGTCATCACCTTCTTTTAAAGCTGTGGATCATGTATTATGCTTTCCATGTATTTCACAACAAGTACCAGATGGGAAAAACTCTCCTCTTTCCGACAACCACGGTGGTTTGAGTGTAAGGGAGGCAGTACGACCTACAGCTTTGAAAGAAGGTATTACTTTCAAATGCAGTTACGCCCTTTTGAAATGTAGGTGCCGATTTTTAACATTCTGTGCAAAGTTGTGAAGATTCTATTGATAATGCTAGTTGAAATTATATTTTAGGGACAGCGTATGTATTGTGTTATATCGTTGATCGTCGACAAGAAATTCATTTTTTACGTTTATAAGTCTTTGATGTTTTTTTAAACTGATCAAAGACATTTAAGTTAACTTAATTAATTAAACAATTGTGTGCAACTATCTGTATATTTATTGTTTTCATTTGCAAGCTATACTTGCTAATATTGAACTATTTTATTTGAATTTAAATGTTTGGATCAATGTTAACCCCTGAAAGCGATGAAATTAGGTCAATTTTTATAAGGTTATATCAACGTTTAAATGAATTTCAGACCATTTACTTGGTGATCCTAAATCATACATGAATGAATGATTATCCTCAATTGAACTGAAATATTGTTGCAATGTTGAAAAAGGGATGGGCTTTGCAATTTTGACCCAATGAGACACCAATGGCAGTTCTATGCATAATTGTCCGATGTATATGGGATTTGCAAGGGACAATTATTCATAGGACGGCAGTATAGAGGTGTTGAATTTTTCGAGAATCGGTCCACGATTCACGAAAAATTTCTGATGATGATGAACCTGGGCGTGTTAGTGAAACACTTATTGTAAGTAAAAGTTTCTGTCAATTCCAACTAAGTATTTCCATCCTGTGACAGATACGTATTTCGCCCTCAATTTTACTCGTGCTTGACTCGAAGCCACTAAAGGCGACCTTACGTATCTGTCATATAGGATGCAAATATCGTAAACCGGGGTCAAATTGATCAGTGGGGTGAAATTGATCTTCGCGGACTAAGTTGTAATTCCATTTTTGTAACTTCTACACGTCGTATGATCATAAAAATGCTTACTTCATCTAGTTCATAGATGTCTATAGAAGAGTGTGGACTTTTCAGTTTTGCCTTTCTCGTTCACCTAAGTGAACTGAAAGGCTATATGTTCACTCAAAAAAAAAATTTTCGATAGGAGGCTCGGAGGGTCAAGTCACATATACCAATCAACTCAGTTCGACGAATTGAGATGATGTCTGTATGTGTGTATGTATGTGTGTCTGTGAACAAAATAAGTTCACTCACTTTTAAGGCACTTCCCATTGGCCGATTTTTCGGATTATAGCTCGAATCGAACCGAAATTTTACCGCATTGTTTGCTATTGAAAATAATTCGGATCGGTCAAGGCGTTTCGAAGTTATGGCCAATTAAGTGATCCGGACCAGCATTTCTCACCCGAGTGACAGGTGTAACAGCCTGCTTAAGTTGGTGCGCGACGGCCGCGACGACGGACGCCGCAGTCCGCAGCACACCAGAGAACGAAAGTAAGAGAGAATGTGAGAGAAAACGACGACGACGAAAGAGCGGCGCGAACGTGCTATACATATAAGCAGTGTTGCCACAGGTACAGATTATTCTGTAAAAGTACAGATTTTTTTCAATTTTTTGGTACAGATTCTGTACGGTACAGATTACAGATTTTCAGCAAAAGGTACAGAATGGGAAAGATTTTTTGAAATTGAGAAAAAATCATTAAAATTCAAATTTAAAACATTTTTAATACTGATATTTTTGTTTTTAAAGTTAAGAAATTGGTAACAGTATACTCAAACTAAGTGTTTTTCATAGTTTAGCCTGAATTTAATGCTCTTTTTTTGTGTATTTTAAGCGATATTAAATCAATTGTGGTAGAAATTTGGTACAGATTTTTTGAATGTCTGGTACAGATAAAAAAGATTTTTGAGCCTCCTGTACAGATAAAAATGTGGCAACACTGCATATAAGCAAAAAAAAGCCTAGAGTTGTCACCCATCACTAACGAACCACGTATGAGTGTGATGATGGCAACATGTCCTGATATTTCAAAGTTTCCTTTTTAACAGGAGAACCATTAGGGAGATCATCCAGGATCCAGCCCGTCCCAAATTCTCAAAAATCGTGTTTTGGGACCGTTCATAAACCACGTGAAGGGGGGGGGGCTAGCCAAAGTCCTCTATACAAATATCAAAATTTTTGTATTGGCAAAAGTCTACGAGGGGGGGGGGGGGGGGTCTGAAATGGCCAAATTTTGGTATACGTGGTTTATGAACAGCCCCCTCGGAATGACGAATCAGTCGTACGACCGATTGCCCCCCCCCCCTTCCCCTTAAGTAATACGTCATCGAAATGGGACAACTGGCATGGATACCCAGCGCTTCGCAGCCGATCCAAACCCACCCGAGTGCATGGGCTGGGTGGAGGAGGCCGACCGAGCATAGCACCCCACCTCACTGCCATTCATGGTTCGATAGCGATGGCGATGCTAAGTGACGGACGAGAGGCAGCCGAAGGTTTTCGTTTTAAATTACGTTCCTATAGGATGTTTACTATAGTTGATCGCGGATACTGCCTTTCCGCGTTTCGTCGCGAAACTGGGCCTAGTTTTGAAGTGCATCCCACCAAGGTATTTACATATTCTAAGGTAGTCTTAGATGTCAAAACTGGCTGAGCGGCCATTATTTTTTCACCGTGGAAAATTCTGAAAACAAATCCCCCGCCACCTCAAATTACTTTGAAATTTCGCTTCCTCTGCTTTTCTCCACAAACTAAACGTCATGTTCAACCTTACAATATATAAAAACCTTGCATCCACGTTTGCCACGTTGTTTGCCCACCGAAAGTCTGGTGCGCGCGGGCAGGATCAGGATCACGCACACAGCCAGCGGTGATGTGCGGACCGGAAAGCTGACTGGTTGGGTTGGGTTTCGGTTCGGGTGGCTGTGGGTGGTTGTTGGGTGGTGCCGCGCCATGCGGATGGACCGAAACGAATAAATTAGATTGATGGATATAAATAATATACCTACGATCAAAATAACAAACAAAGATTGTCTTGGTGACCGCGATCGATAGCATTCGCGCAGCTTTCAGTGAGTCGCATATGTTTTAGGTATCAAATATTTCGACACTGATTCTTCATTAGGGCCTAACTGACATTTTTGAATTCTCTTCATCGATCCTATCTTTGTGTTATTACGGAAAGTGTATTACGTTTTCCAAAGATTTTTTGGTTGAATTGCGAAGACGACGACTACATCTTGCTCTAGAAACAGTAATAATATTGTTTTTTGTTTTTTGTTTTGATCAAGTTATTAACAAAAGAGATAGTCGACGAAGAGAAATCGATCAAGTCAGTTAGGCCCTTAAAAAAATCATTGTCGATTTATTGTTGCGAATTTTTCATCGACTGTTGCAGAAAGTACATTCCAACTTTCTGCTATGCACTAGCAAATTGTGTTTTTCAGTTTTTCGGGGTAGGCGTGTTACGGGAAAAATGCGCCACGAAATGTAACACGCCAAGAAATAACGTGGTTTGAGTGTTGCATGCATCACGGCGTTTACTCGACCTTACTGCTGCAGCTAATAACGCAATTAATGCACATTTGAAAGGTTCTGATTTTCGTCTCTGTGTTACTGTAGTCATAATTCAAACGCCAGCGGCTGTTTTGGAGTTACGGCGAAGGCCGGCGCATTTTGCCCCAAAAGTACTCGCGAATTTGGACTACAAAATACGCATTCTTACACTTAAAACGGCCCTTCTTGCACAAATCATAAATTTTGCGAGTAAGCAAAGAGATTTTCACATCAAGTTTTACAACTTTGCTCCATTTCGATCTGCAAATCTGCGAAAAAACTTTTCGCATTCTTACATCAGAAATGGCTGAAATCGGTTTTTAATTTTAATATTTCATTAGTTGGTAAAATTCCAAGTTTTATTGGTTGAGAAGATAGAAAATTAAAAATGCTATCGATTAGTGTAAACATGTATATGAAAAATTATGTTATCAGGGAGATATTAAGGTAGGTCTTTGTACCTCGGTAGCGCGTATTTAACTGATCTTACAGGGAAGGTTACGATGGTGTCCCCCGGGGATTTCAACCGGACTATTTTTGTTGCATTCTACATGTGGAAATATGAATAAATCCAAAGCCTTTCGGGTGATGGGCCAGTGGTGTAGTCAGCAGGGGCCCTCAAAGGGCCAAATTAGGCAAAATATAACACTATTGAAAAAGCCCAAACGTCATCAAAATGCAAATTTCAAAATGTAATGCAGTAGACACATGCAGAATATGCATAAATACATGATATCATAATAAATTTAATTTACCATAGGCGTTGCCAGGGTGAGATGGGTGATAAACAAGGTGATACATTTTTATTAAAATAACTTCAACTGGTTCTTACCCTGGCAACGCCTATGGTAAATTGAATTTGATACGAAATCATGTAGTCATGCATATTCTACCTGTCTATACTTCAATACATTGTGAAATTTACATTGTGATGACGTTTGGGCATTTTCAATAATGTTATATTTTGCCTAATTTGCCCCTATGAGGGCCCCTCCTGACTACACCACTGGCCCATCACCCGAAAGGCTTTGGATTTATTCATATTTCCAGATGTAGATTGCAACAAAAATAGTCCGGTTGAAATCCCCGGGGGACACCATCGTAACCTTCCCTTGTTAAGCTCTTAACCTTCCTTTTGCATCACGTTGGGAAAAAGTCGCTGGCGTGGTGTACGGTTTGGGTCAAATTGACCCTAATGCCAAAGGAGTGGTAAACCAGGTAATATTGTTACAAAAATATTCTTAAGATACCACATTATTTAAGCTGTACATCACTCACGTAGTGATGAAAAAATTACATTCAATGCAGCAAATTGGCCGCCGCCGTTTAGCTATTTCACCGAGTTTGATGGTACACTCTTAAGTCGCGTTCTAGCAATCGCTAGATTGAAACCGACAGACAATTCATATAGGATGTGTGTTCCATCATTAGTAATCTTACGCTCCCATATTCATTCTATTCGAAAATAAGCGAGTAGGGTAGTGGAGGTATTTTGGCCTGGGCATGTGTTTTGGCCCACCCTGGGTTTTTAATTACATTTATCAAGACATTTATCATATAATCTCTACCAAATCTTGGCAAATGATTATTGGAACTTCCAATAATCATTTGCCAAGATTTGGTAGAGATATATCTATATATATAATTATGATAAATGTAATAAAAACCCAGGGTGGGCCAAATTACCTCCACTACCCTATCTTCTGGAACAGGTTCGTTGACATTTTCCGGTGCTAAACATGGTGTACATAGCAAAAAAAATCTTGTGATATCACATCACTTCCGCTGCACATCACTCGCGTCATAAAAATGATGTACAAATTACATCCTTTCCACACAGCAAATTAGCCGCCGTAGCTTGAAAGAGGGTCTAGCAATCGCTAGAACCGGAACGATAGATGATTCATATATAAGTAAAATATTGGCATGGATTCGTACACTGATCCGCTGGCTATAAGGCATATCCGTCGCCTCTCGGCTATCTCACCGATACAAGGAAGGTGATAAATATGAAACTGCTTCTCTAAGTATCCGCTGCAATGGGTTTGACACTTTGCGGTGCCAACCATGGAATTTTGTAATACCCAGGCGCGTGATTTCTGGCGATGTATCCATTTTCGGACGTAATCTAACTCGGATACATCGTTTCCCAACCATGGTGAGTGTGTGATAATTGTTGGGAAACGATGTATCCGAGTTAGATAACGTCCGAAAATGGATACATCGCCAGAAATCACGCGCCTGGGTATTACAAAATTATTTGCTGTGTACATGATGAGTGTAATAATTGTTGGAAAACGACGAATGTAAACAGGTAAAATTACGTTCGGAAATGCCAAAAATTACGTTAGAGGATATTACAAATTTATCTGCTGTGTATATTTTGCGTGAAAAATATGTCAAGATTTCAAAAATGATTACTTGAATATCTATATAATGCCTCAATATTAAATACGGCGATTGTTTTCTAGAATTTATTCTCTGAAACCAAGTAAAATGGTTCTCCTTGGATAGTTGGGGAAGATATTCGGAATTATAAAAAATCCAAATTGGAATTTCGATCATGCTCATATAAAATATATCCATATTGAGTGGACTTCATTTATCACTTGTGTTTTGTTGAAAGGATACTTTATGGCACGAGAAAGGCACCATCACCGCTAGGTGGATTAATTAGGGTTTTAGAAAAAAGTTCGTAATATATTTTTAAGTTTTTTTTTTCTATGTATTTCTTACATAGCCGAAACCGTTGGTACTAAACAACCGATTGCCACTAGGTGTAGCTGTGACATTCTGTGTTCATATTTTTGTGGAACCTTCATTGTGATGTGATAGAGCTATTCTGGACATGAATCAGTTGCAAAAGTTTTAGTTTTTGTTGAAATAAAATCAACTCGTTGGTTGAACTCGTTTATTTTAAAAGAAATTGCATACCTTCAGGCGTTTAATGGGTAATTTTGAAATTTAAATTCACTATTTAACAACCGAGTTCATTAGTTGTAAGAGATTTGACGCGTTATTCGTGTTCAGAAGATCAGTATTTAGTAGAGAAGGCAATTTTCTCTTCTTACCGATGTTCAATTCAAGAGGAGTGACATTTCGTTTGCTAACCGGAAAAATCGACATTTATCCGTTGCTAACCGTCGTTAACCGCGTCTAACTGCTGCTCGGTTTAGCAGCGGTTAGCGGCGGTTAGGAACGGATAAATGCAGATTTCCCGGTTAGAAAAGGAAGTGTCAACCCCCTGGTTCAATTGTATGCTAATCAATTTCGCCCCAAAGTGGCATTTTCAACTTTACGATTTTGAAGTTATTTAACTTAAAGTTTAAAATAGTTGAACAAAATCTGTTACGTAGTTCCATAGAGAATGGATCCACTCGGTTCTGGTTTTGCTGAAATTCTTTTGCTAATATTTGAATTGCTATACAAAGGATATCTGCAAAAGTTGTTTTAAAGTGATCTATTCAACCCCGGATTATGGTACTTAATTGGAATTAAACGGAAAAAAATCTTGCTCAAACGTGTACAATTCATCGGTATGGGTAAAAATATCATCAAATCAGACAAGTGTTATTTGTTCTAATTTAAATATTTCAGTTATTTAAAATCACATTTATAGTGCTCTGGCGTTATATAACCTCACTAGCAGACCCGTCGTGGCTCGTCCACGCTCCTAAAAATGGTACGTGTCCAACCTTGGTTAGTATATGACTGTTGTAGGATTCTAATTCATGGTATGAAAGAAACTTCTAGTACTTTCTACAGGATTGATGCAGCAAGGAAAAAATGCAGCGATGCTTCAATGAAACGATGCAACAATCCAGAGATACACCAATGGAATTATGCAGCAATGCACTGATGCATCAATGCAGCAATGCGACAATAATGCAACAATGTACCAATACACGACGGAACGATGCAAATATAATACTTGTATAACTGTCATACCGAGTGAACTAATTCAACGAAGGACAGCCAACTCTGGGATTTCAAATCTGATTTTTATTCACAGAATCTTCCGGAAAGAAACCTTTTATAAGATTCCACGAAAGCTATTACATCAATGCATATGTGAAATATTTCACAGCATTGTGCATCTCATTGAGAAGCGCCAGAAGGTATACTTTCAAGTATCCACCTTTTGATTGTAAATGACTGTTATAGGGTTCTGATCCATAGAATGGAAAGAAAATTCTAGAAACTGCTGAATTGATTTAGTCAAACAATGTTTTACAAATCCTACGATGCATTGATGTACGAACAATGAAAAGATGCATCAATGGAACGATGACATAATGCATCAGTGCAACGATGCACCAATGCAACGATGCACCTATGGAACGATGCACTAATGCAATGATGCACCAATTCAAGATGCACCAATTCAAAGATGTACCAATGCAACGATGCACTTATGCAACGATGCACCATTGCAATAATGCACCAATTCAACACAGGTGCAATGCTCCAGTGCAATGATTATTGTAGCTGTTATTCTGTGAAACATTTCGAAGCGTGACGGAAGGACAGACAACTCTGTCGCATTTTGGTAGCCTACATTCAGGTCATTTTGGGAAATGACTAAGGGTCTGGGTCAATTGGTGAATTAAAATTAGTTTTTACTTAAATTTGACAGTTCTCCTAAGGAAATTATTATCGAACTGTCAAGTTTAAGTGAAAATTTAATTTTAATTCGCCAATTGACACAGACCCTAAGTATAGCAGCTGCGTCAATCAGGTTACCACAGGGTAAGATACAACCTTAACTACTTTACCGTGTCTAACTTCACAAGACATGTAAATCGCTTCCTAACGCGGACATAAAATTATAGAGGTCAAGTAATAAATCTTGAGTCGAGGCCCAACTTAGATTAGGTATCCTAGACGAAAATGACCTACTGGATAACTGACACTGACAAACTACTGAAAGTCATCCATCCAACTGACACTGAGGAAGATTAGAGGGTGGGTAAGACGGACATGTTTAGGAAACACTCTATTTTGACAGTGTAAACAACACGATAAATAAAATTTTATCTCCATACTATTTACTTCAACTAAGGTACTTTACAGTCTGCAAGTCGATTTTGCAATAAAATTTGATTTTCCATGACTACGGTATCTCGTAAAACGGGGTATAATTGATCAACGGGGTAACATTGATCGGCTTGACCGACCTCATGAAATGTTCAAACACGCATTTTACATTGAATCAGTTTCTGCTATCGAATGATATATCGTAATCTGCTATTATTTATCTATTAAATGACATGCAATTTATGAAAATTGAATTTCATAAACATTGAAATAAATCGAATTTTCCATAACTGTGTTTTTTAACGCAATGAGATGCATTGTCAAACATTCATGCTTGGCGTGAATATTAGATACAATATGAGAATAGAAATCACTGTATTACTTCAATATAATATCCTACAGTTGGATTGAATAAACAAAACTTTAATGGAAACGTTATTTTTCCATAAAATATACGATTTATTAAAAGTAGCCTATAAATTCCATAAGCTATTGCCTACCTTTAGGCGTTTTTCGCGGTTTGGAAGATTTTAATTCTAAAATAGCTCAAAAAGTACATCACTTGTAAGAATTTGGACAACATATTCAAAATCAGTGACCCCGAATTTAGTAAGTAAGGATATTTTCAACACAAACGAACATTGATCACTGACATGATCAATGTTACCCCGAATCAACAAAATCAAAAATTAGATTAAAAATCCTTTTTAAACATGTTTTCAAGTTTTACAATACTTTTTCGAGTAGCTTAACACATACTCAGAGGGCCAGTACTTGTTTTAAAAATATAAAACATGTAACGTTTGCTTGAACAAGAGAATTATTCAAAAAAGATCGAAAATTCTGATCAATGTTACCCCGGATTACGGTAATTAAAAAGTGATCTCCAAATGTATGTTTTTCAACAGTGTGGGTAGCCAATAGTGCTGATCAAGTTCAATCGAAAAAACCCATTTCATTTGCAGCAGCATTTGTCCAATGTAAAGCACGCATTGGCATTTTTGGTGGCAAATTATCCTTCCATACAGGTTATGTGGTCCCAAGCGCCACGGCCACGGCCAAGCTTTACGAACTAATAAAGCGTGGAAAGCAGGAACCTGACCCTGTCAAGGCGTCGTCCCTGGGAACCAATAAAGATGTTGAAGGTGAAAACTTCTTGATAAATCTACCAGGGGTCGACTCGACAAACATCGACAAAGTGCTAACAAAATTAGACAGGGCAAAGGATTTGGATAAAAAATCTGTTGTAGAACTAGCAGAACTGTTAGGCTGCAAATCTAAAGCAAAAATGTTATGGCACACTCTAAATTAGCTTTAGTTCAAAGACAATTGCAAACAATAACATTTTAAATTCTGACAGCAGTCGCGGGATAATTTTTACAATAAAGGTGACGATAAAAATTCAATAGGAATATTGGGATGTTTAGATATCACTGTGAAAAAGGAGTGTATCCGTTTGCCGCGTCCCGATTGAGTAGCAGCAAGCGATGGCCAAGCTAGTTCAATTTTTGTTCTGGATTCGGTGACCGAGCGAGTGGCTTAAACAAGTGAACATTCGAAATGGCCTGGAGGGGCCTTCTGGAGTACTGCAGTCAGCACAGAACACGAAGAAGAAGCTGAACAAGACTACCCGGTGAGTTTGTTCCTTGTCGTTTATTTCCTGTTTGTGGACTTTTTTTTCTTTTATCTATTGATTCACAATAGTTGATCATTTACATCTTTTTATTATGTGTGTGTATGTATCTCTTGAATATTCTTTCAACGAATTTGTATAGTTCGTCACCGTGAGTGCCGACTTGTTTTTTTTTTGGGAATGCATACTGTAAATTAACTCCTCCGCAATTAACTTGAATGTTTACCTCTGAACAGTTTGACAGGTTATTATATTTTGTTTTTTTTTCTTTTTTGTCATGTTTCTGTTTGCGTAAATTCTTTTATACCCACCGTTCATGTATTTGCTTATTAGCACTAAGAAGAGTTCGACGCTTGAAGTGTGTCGGCCCAATTTTTTGGTATTCATATTTTTTTAACTTCGCTATAATATTTTACAAGCCTCCAAGTATTTCTTAGTTTGTGCGGTCCGTCACTGTTGGTGTCGGCACATAATTTCGTCTCAGTATAGAGCTTGCTGACGTTTATTCACCTTTCTCTTTCAAACATGCAGGCGGAATAGGATTTGTTGTCATCAGGAAAGGTTTCCCGATGAAAACAAATCCTATCCCGCCTGCAAGCTTGAAAGAGAGAGGTGAATAAACGTCAGCAAGCTCTATTCCGAGCATTTTACATGTATTGTGGTTCACCAGTCCTCCTAATTGCGAGGTGACGCAAGATCTCTCTCGTTTCGCAAGAAATCCTCTAGATTCCTACAAATATTTTTCAAGGTCTCACCGTTCTTCCAAACTGTGAGGTGACACAATTCTGTGTGTGTTTTGTGTATGCTCATGGTTACATCGATCACATCACTTACCAAAGTGAATCCCGAGTGATGTGACTGACAATCATTCCCAACTAACAAAAACTCCTTCCCGTGACAACTGTGGAGGGTCCAGTAGTACATACAACCTCTAGTAGCAACGGTTGTCGAACTAACATTCCTTCCCTTCCCCGGTTGACCGTACGGACGTGGCCGGCGCCGTTATTGACCCATTAAAGCTTGAGTTCTCGGAAAGTGTACATTGAGGATGCTGTGCTAACCCCAAGCCTCATCTATTGGTTCTCTGTGCAATTCCGCTAGCTCTGGTCAATCACGGAGTAGCAACTACCAGAGTGTCTGAAAGCTCATGTATACATGAATGAGACAGTGTGCCATGCGCTGGTTTAAAATGCGTCTCAAGAAAATTTGTGAGATTTGAGATCATAGCATGCTCATAAAAAATCTTGTGTATGTGCCTCAATGAGACGTCGCGTGAGACTCGTCTCATTGAGATGTTCGTCAGTTGAAACCTGATAAAACGAATTGCAACGGAATTATTTTAGAGGCCCAGATTAGATCCTGTGAACCTGGTCCCACCCCAGAATTAAAGCAGACACAGCAAGATGGATAATTATCAGGAGAGTCGATTCCCTTAACCACGAGCGGCAATGGATGCATTATGCACAAGCGGGCAGTTCGGCGTTACTTGGGGGAAAATCGAGGCAGTTCGGTACCCCATCCGCACTTTTTTTGCAGACCATTCGGTGGCGCCAACCATTGCTACCCTCACGTCAAATTGCAACCGATGATGGTATTGTTAGGAGAAAAAAGTACCTTAGTAGATACTTCCGTTTCCCCCGATTAACAATCTTCGGATTGATAAACATTAGGGCCATTTCCCATCAACTCAAATGACCCTTCATCCCTCTCGATTGGTCAAACAAAACACGCCTAAAAATCACCAATCGGAAGTACACGAACTGGGGGGCTGTTCATTTATTACGTAAGGGTTTATGGGGAGGGAGGAGGAGGGGGTTGGAGAAATCTTACGCGTTATACAAAAATATTTGGGTTCTCAAACAAAATAAGTGGACGAATACCAACAGCATCAGCACACTCTTACGCAGTCTCCCAAAACATGATGGTCATTAGGCATACTTCGAAAAAAGCATGTCCCAGGATTGTTCCTCTTAACACCTTTCCCGTCGTAAAACAAACTTCGGCTACATTCCATCTGCCACAGCATACTTATGACCCAAACCCCCTCCGCACCCGGAAAACGTCAACCCAGTCCCAACTGAACTTTATTTGTTAATGTGATCATAGTGAAGGATTCGATAGTGTATCAAGCGGGTGTACCTGGACATCTGGAGCTTGTCTCATTGAGACTCGCAATGCTTATGTGATGTGCACCAACATCGCGAGTCTCAAGCTCATGGAATTTTCATGTGCTCACAGCCAACTTTTCTCAATCTCATATTGAGATTTGTGCGTACATATACTCTGGCAACTACGAAGTGTACGGTCACCAATGCTCATGCTCATGCTCAATTAAAAGGTGATCTCCAAATGTATGTTTTTCAACAGTGTGGGTAGCCAATAGTGCTGATCGAGTTCAATCGAAAAAACCCATTTCATTTGCAGCAGCATTTGTCCAATGTAAAGCACGCATTGGCATTTTTGGTGGCAAATTATCCTTCCATACAGGTTATGTGGTCCCCAAGCACCACGGCCACGGCCAAGCTTTACGAACTAATAAAGCGTGGAAAGCAGGAACCTGACCCTGTCCAGGCGTCGTCCCTGGGAACCAATGAAGATGTTGAAGGTGAAAACTTCTTGATAAATCTACCAGGGGTCGACTCGACAAACATCGACAAAGTGCTAGCAAAATTAGACAGGGCAAAGGATTTGGATAAAAAATCTATTGAAGAACTAGCAGAACTGTTAGGCTGCAAATCTAAAGCAAAAATGTTATGGCACACTTTCAATTAGCTTTAGTTCAAAGACAATTGCAAACAATAACATTTTAAATTCTGACAGCAGTCGCGGGATGATTTTTACAATAAAGGTGACGATAAAAATTCAATAGGAATATTGGGATGTTTGATATCACTGTGAAAAATGAGTGTATCCAGGTGCAGTTTTAACTCGCGTTAACCAATCTGGTCATCTGGTAATTTTACGAAGTTCAAACTGTTCCAACAACAAAAATTCAAATATAATGATTTTGAAATAAAAAAAATGAATATAAAATGCTTTACACATTCACTGTCCATCTTACCCACCCTCAAGGCGGACCGTCTTACCCCCACGCAACGCAAAATATATATTTCACCACCGTTATCCATAATCCATGAAATTATTCATGGAATGGCTAACTTGTGATCAGGGTCGTGCAATTTCGAAAGGAAAACATGACGTACGACGACTGTAGCAAATCGTTTCCCATGCGAACGGACTGCTGTGATGCTTCATCTCTCACCCAGCAACACACTCGTTCGTTGCTGCTACAGAAACAAGTGTGTATGAAACATGGGATGATACACTTGGATTTTCGTTTCATTTATGAGTCATTGAAATACTTCAACATGCTAAAAACACTATTTAAACCACATTTTTAAATAGTGGTGCACGCCAATAGAATGATAATTATGTTTTATGAAAGAGGATAACAAATTCGACCACTTAAATCCAATTAACCGGCGCCCGTAACCATTGAGAGACTAGCGCGCACCAGTGAGACACTAATGCTCTGACGGGTGAAGCACAAGCAATGCGACCGGGTGGGAGACTACCGAGTGCTACGATGAGTGGAAAAGTTTTTTTTAACGACCGAGTCATTAGAAAAATGTATGAAACACTTGAAGTGACTCATTCAAATGTTGCATGAAAGTGTATCATTGAAACGAAATTGTACGCCCCTGCTTGTGAATACATATTTCCCTAGCTTCAATTAACAATTGTAGTGCTCCGGCGTAGCTCATGGAATGCAATCTTATTCTGATTGCATACTTTCAGAACATTTCGGCAAAAGGTTAGGTACTGGAGATATAAGCACGGACTTCAAATTATAGAGCTCTAGTAAGGCGAACTGCCAAATAAAACACAATTATAGATGTAGTGATACTACAATAGGATTGACTGGTGGACCCCGAAGCCTCGTCATCATGCGATCGTAGTTTGTTATTCATTTATAGTAACAGTGCTTATTTATGTTCTGTGTCAATTTATGGCGTCTTTTATTTTAACATTTGTAAGGTTCCATGTGCTTCTGGTAATATGTTATCATGTATGTAATACATTACAATACATTAACTATTTTATGGAAAACGCATGGTTACCGCTACAGCTGGAGCAACGGCTCTGGATGTGGCAGTTTTTGGCCCCATGACGAAAGTTCAAAGCACTGCGTTACTTTCCGGTACACAGGCTTGTAGCGGTCCCACCCCAAGTAACAATTATACTTTTGTGGCAATCCTGAAGTAATTTCTAAGATAGAATAACAAAACTTAGCAATAAAGCTCTTTGTTCTGCAAATCCGTGATAAAATAGGTATAAAACATCCAAAAGACTAATCTGGCCCACTCTTCAGGAGATCTTCAAAGCTGCTTTTTAAGACTGCTTTGAAACTAGTTGTATTTATGTACATGCGCTGATGATTGATTATAAGAACTGCATGAAACTATAACAAGAATATCTTGAGGCATGTTGATCTTTTAGCTGTCTTTCTCAAAAGTGTCAACAGTGCATAATAAATGAAATCTTTTACCCAAGCATTATGCAGATGCAAACAAGTTTTGTTTCATGGATGAAATAATAATTGAACTGCGAATTAATTTTCATCGAATTGAAATGGCTAAAACATTTAAATTGCCTGACAAATCATCGATGACAGGGAATCGAAATTTTCCGTGCCATACCCACTTTTTCGTTGATATGCCACCCAAAACATACGAAAATTACAAAGCGCCTCAAAAATAATATCAATCATTAATATACGAAGGCATAAATTTCCTTTAAAAACAAAAGGCTACGCCACTTTTTTAATTCTGTCTAAGCATGGCTGCCGTTCCAAGCGAACAAAACTCATGCAGCCGCCATCAATTGTTATTACCTTTAATCCAAACCCCCTCAAAACAATGATGGAACCAAGTCCCCTTGCATGAACGCTACAGCCTTTATTGAAGATTGTTTTTACTAGTTATGATCTTAAGGCAGATTTGTTCGTCTTAAATGAAACTTATTCGTTTTATACAAGAGTAACAGCCTTTGACAATTGTTTGTTTACGTTTTCGATGCTAGAAAGTTGTCTCTGTACATTTCGCGATGTTTCGCGTCAAGATGTGCCAATTCTATTTTGTTTCCCTGTATTTTTGCTATTAATAGTGAAGTGCAACTTACTACAATTACACTATTTGGCATGAGCTTGAGCAAAGTCACAGTAAGTACCCATTTCATTTTCGATTCGCATAGCTATGGCCTGTGTGAGAAACTGGTTGAAGGCAGGACGACAGCAGCCAGCTACTCGCATTTTTGATTGGCTGTAAAATCATTATTTCGTTGACATGATTACTTTTTAGCACAAGAATGGCTAAATTATCAGTGAGCAAACATGTTTATGTGTTTATATTTGCATGAGAACGCGGTTTTTCAAAAAAATTGTTTCATTCATTATTTGGATTGAAAAATAGTTCGTTGTCTTATCATTATTTCGCATAGTTCTTGTTCCAGAGTAATGGCTCTAGCTCAAGAATAGAAGGCTTCAAGAAGTTTTTAAAGGAGGATTAGCCAGATGAAATGCACTTGAACAAATGAAGCATAAACTTTTAATAAAATATGTTGATGTTATGTGTTGAAAATAACTTCAAATACACCTTAAAACTTATTATAAGATTTAATGCTCTTGTAAAATCAGTTGTTTTATGCGCGAATTTCAAAATTAACTTGAAGACAACTTAAAAACCGCAAACGAACGAAGATTGTTTTCTCTTGATAAAAACAATTATAAATGTTCCATGAATTGGTCATGCTGTGATAAAGCTTCCATAAAAATAATCAAATCTAAAAGGAATTGAAATTGTTACTTGGGACTCTACGGTATAGAAGAACAAAGCCCTGCAGTTCCTTCGTCCAGGTTGATCCCTTGGGAAAGTGAAGTAATTACAGCTGGTCGCGGTACTTTTTGTTGGCGCTGTGGCCAACAACTGCTTCAACTCTCAGGATCACCTTGAATGGCTTCTCCGCTTCCTTGTCTTCTACAGGAATTCCTCCGCTGCACCGACGCATTGTGACCTGAAGACCTTGCTTGACGTAGTAGTCGAGTCTGGAGTACAACTTCTTTGTGGAGCCTTTAGTGTAGAACGGCGGCAGCCAATCCTTCGTTTCGACGAAAGTAGGCTGACCGAACGGACGATAGCTTGAAGAAAGCGTGGGTTCTTTGCCTGGTTTAGCGATAGCTACTACTACTTTGGACCGTTTCCACATGGACGGGAAGTATCCAGGCAATTTCCACTCCAGGCAACGATAAAACAATTTCACAAGGAGTGAGAGTGCTTTCGGTTTCGGACCAAAATTTTTGAGGACAATATTGAAAATGGCGTCAAAACCAGGGGCTTTCATGTTCTTTGAGAATTTGATGGCAATGGTGAGTTCATCCAATGTGATCTGTTGTTCAATGGAAAAATCGTTCGGGCAGCCGGCAAGCTGGAAAACGCTTTCGAACACCGAACTTCGCAATGGTGGTATTGGTTTCGGCTTATTTTTCAGGACTTTTGCTAGACGCCAGAAGGGCTTTGGGTAGTTAGGCATATTGCGAATGTTTTTTTTTGGAATTGTCTGTTCCTGAGTTTTGCAACTTGGAGTGCAACAGTTTTGTTCAATTTCTTATATAATATTTTCATACCTTGGTGTTGGGTTCTCTGGAACTGGCGTCGAACGGCATTACGGAGAGAGATGATTCTTTTGGTTTCTAAGTCGATCGTTACAAATTACGTGTTACTGGAGATGATGGGATGAATTGCTGTTCAGCCTGTGTGACGTCATCGATGAGACATCCAAGCACGACGTTGATTTCGTCCGCCGTTTCCAGTGGAGAGTCTTCGGGGATGCAATCCTCCATGAAACGCCAATTCGCACGGTCATAGTTGGTTACAGGTATACACATTTGTTACAATTATAAGCCAGATTAATTGTTTAATATGTTATAAGTTTAATATTCGTGCGTTTTTCATGTTATATGCTTTGTTTTAACTTGTATATATTCCCATAATTTTAATGCACATTTATAGGGTTCTGGCAGAATAGAGGTCCATGAAATGTAATCCTGTTTAGATTGCCTACTTTCAGGCCATTTTGGGCAGCGGTTAAGTACTTGAGATGTAAACCTTTCCCCAACACGAACTGTAAGTTATAGAGCTCTAGTGATGATACCCGAATCGGGATGCCCCATTAGGATTAGTGTTCCTAGACAAAAACACGCTATGAAATCAGCAGCAATGACTGTCAACTGAAAGGCTAGCTGCTAGGTATTCAAAACACAATGCCGGGTTGACTGATAGACCCAAACCAATTAATGAAACCTCGTCATCCTGTGATCGGAAGGTGTTATCCATCTGGATAATAGAGCACATTCCTGTTTTGTGTTGTGCTGTTATTATTATTATTATTATTATTATTATTATTATTATTATTATTATTATTATTATTATTATTATTATTATTATTATTATTATTATTATTATTATTATTATTATTATTATTATTATTATTATTAATTTACAACACTTTACCATAGTAGGCATTCGTGTCGGGGTTGATGTGCTATGTTATTTGCTAATGTCTCTTGTTTGTGCATTTATAAGGTTCTATGTGTCGTGATATGTTGATACTTTGTAATATTTTTGTTTTTTTTTTGCAACATGTTGGTGCTGCTGACGAATGCTGACTTCACTATACAGCTCAAATTACACTGGAAGGTGGTCGGGGGACAGTTCAGTCAGAGCTCGAGGGACAGAGCAGTTGTCCGCTATGCTGGTTAGCACAATGTCGAGGGTGGATCCCACACCAGCTGGCGAGAAGAGGGTTGATGTTTCAGGGTGAAGAACGACGTAGTGCTCGGCTTGGAGGTCCTCGGCCGGCACCTATTACAAGTTTTATTTTGTGTTAAATGTACTATTTTAACTTGTGAGCATTTCATAATTTTAATGCACATTTATAGTGCTCTGGAGTAATAGAGCACTATGAGATCTCAGCAATCTCATTTTGATAGTAGCCCATCAGGCAAAAAACAACTATCAGATATAAGAATCGTTCCCTAACAGGGACATCAAAATGTAAACGTCTCGTATTAAAACGAGATGCCCCCATAGGATTAGAAATTCCCAAAAAAAAAACACAAATATGTGTTCAAGACGGTCCGCCTTGAGGGTGGGTAAGACGGACAGTGTTGGGGTTACTTTGATAGTGCCATGAGAAAAAACATTAAAACCCACACATTGTTCACAGATTGATATCTATGGAGTACAAAAATGATTGTGTAAAGCATTTTATATTGATTTTTTGTTTAAAAAATCATTTTATTTGAATTTTTGTTGTTGGAACAGTTTGAACTTCGTAAAATTACCAGATGACCAGATTGGTTAACGCGAGTTAAAACTGCACCTGGATACACTCCTTTTTCACAGTGATATCTAACATCCCAATATTCCTATTGAATTTTTATCGTCACCTTTATTTTAAAAATCATCCCGCGACTGCTGTCAGAATTTGAAATGTTATTGTTTGCAATTGTCTTTGAACTAAAGCTAATTTAAAGTGTGCCATAACATTTTTGCTAACAGTTCTGCTAGTTCTTCAATAGATTTTTTATCCAAATCCTTTGTCCTGTCTAATTTTGCTACCACTTTGTCGATGTTTGTCGAGTTTTCACCTTCAACATCTTCATTGGTTCCCAGGGACGACGCCTTGACAGGGTCAGGTTCCTGCTTTCCACGCTTTATTAGTTCGTAAAGCTTGGCCGCGGCCGTGGCGCTTGGGGACCACATAACCTGTATGGAAGGATAATTTGCCACCAAAAATGCCAATGCGTGCTTTACATTGGACAAATACTGCTGCAAATGAAATGGGGTTTTTCGATTGAACTCGATCAGTATTGCCTACCCACACTGAAGAAAAACATACATTTGGAGATCACTTTTTAATTATCTCAAAAGTCATGGAAAATCAAATTTTATTGCAAAATCGACTAGCAGACTGTAAAGTTCCTTAGTTGAAGTAAAGGGTATGGAGATAAAATTTTATTTATCGTGTTGTTTACACTGTCAAAATAGAGTGTTTTCTAAACATGTCCGTCTTACCTCCCCCCCCCCCCTAATCTTCCTCACATTTATAGTGCTCTGGAGTAATAGAGCGCTATGAGATCTCAGCAATCTCATTTTGATAGTAGGCCATCAGGCAAAAAACATCTATCAGATATAAGAATCGTTCCCTAACGCTAACAGGGACATCAAAATGTAAACGTCTCGTATTAAAACCTGAATCGAGATGCCCCCATAGGATTAGAAATTCCTAAACAAAACACAAGCTATGAAAGGAACTAATGCTGCGAACAAAAGGCAACCTGCCAGAGAAAATACGATTACAGGATTAACTGATGAACCAACAACATTTATGAAACCTCGTCATCCTGTGATCGGAAATTGTTATTCCATAGGATATATGTGTTATATACAGGGTGTTTGTTTCCGGAGTGCAGATATTTTTAGGGTGAATAGGTCTCCATGAGTTATGAAAAAGTGCCCAAGGAACATGGGGTCGGAAATCACTGCTAAGTGAGTTAATCACATTTTAAGTTTTTTAATTTAGCTCATCTTTGAAATCCTCTATCTACTAAACTATCAGTCGTACCATCAATGTCAACGCTCGAATTGAAAGCTAATGACTTCTACTATCTTAGCCTCTTGGACGTGAACTTTGTAAAATTAGTCTAAAATTCTTAAATTTTCAAAACATTGCAAAACATGTCGAAAAAAACAGCTCTTTTTCAGACATTTTTGATAATTTTAATATGAAAACAAAACTTCTGTTAAAAAAGTTCTTCTACAAAACACGCACGAACTTGTTCTCTAAAAATGTTTCTTTGACAGCAAAAGTCTATCTTTTGTAGATTAGCTAGAAAATGATTTTGAAAATATCGCTCCAAATTGCATCAACACCATGCCAAAATAATGGTCATCACCCCATCCGTTCGTGCGTTCGTGTGATGTTGCTCTACGGTATGAGGACGACGGCAGCTGCTGGTGCTGCCATCGCGAACAGAGAACGAGTTCGCTCTTTGTTGCGTTGTATCCCCGCCTGTGGAAGATTTCGAGGCGGAGTGTGGCTTCTGTGCCATATTCAGTTTGACGCGCACTATACACTTGTTTTGGACGGAGCGAAAGCGCTGACAAAAGTGTATTTACAAGAGCATCCCTTTAAATCCTTCGCACTCGTAGCTCTGCTGCGGTGCTGTTCAGATGGGGAGGTCTATGCGTGCGGGAATTTAGAGCATGCACTAGAGAATGCACTTATTAAATGCATTTTCAAATGTACTAAATGTATTATGTGTAGCGTTATTCTTCTTCTTATTACTGGTTTAACATCCCCAATGGAACAGAGCCTGTTTCTCAACTCATGCAGCAAAAATTTGCGGGATTTCAAGGTTAATAATGCTCATAAGAAATCTGGTAAATAAATTAATCATTTTAAAATAAGTTGTTGGTTTTTAGAGAACGTTGGGGATTTTTAGGAAATATTGAGGATGTTAAAGGAAACTTAGGAATCATGAGGGTCTTCATGGAAAATGATGCTTTTGTGAAGTCTATGCATTAAGTTGGACATTTTAGGAGAAGTCGGGATTTTTAGGGAACATTGGGGATTTTTAGCAGATACTGAGGATGCTAAGGAATCATGGGAATCATGAGGGTCGTCATGAGAAATGACGCCTTTGTGAAGTCTAAGGATTAAGTTGGACATTTTAGGAGAAGTTGGGGATTTTTTAGGATACATTGGGGATTTTTAGGAACCAATTGGGATTTTTAGGAGATATTGAGGATGTTTAAGGAAACTTAGGAATCATGAGGGTCTTCATGGGATATGACGCCTTTGTGAAGTCTATGCATTAAGTTGGACATTTTAGGAGAAGTCGGGGATTTTTAGGGAACATTGGGGATTTTTAGGAGATATTGAGGATGTTAAGGAAACTTAGGAATCATGAGGGTCTTCATGGGAAATGACGCCTTTGTGAAGTCTAAGCATTATGTTGGACATTTTAGGAGGAGTCGGGGATTTTTAGGGAACATTGGGGAGTTTTTGGAGACATTGAGGATGGTACAGGAAACTTAGGAATCATGAGGGTCTTCATGGGAAATGACGCCTTTGTGAAGTCTAAGCATTATGTTGGACATTTTAGGAGAAGTCGGGGATTTTTAGGGAACAATGGGGATTTTTAGGAGATATTGAGGGTGTTAAGGAAACATGGGAATCATGAGGGTCTTCATGGGAAATGACGCATTTGTGAAGTCTATGCATTAAGTTGGACATTTTAGGAGAAGTCGGAGATTTTCAGGGAACATTGGGGATTTTTAGGAACCAATTGGGATTTTTAGGAGATATTGAGGATGTTTAAGGAAACTTAGGAATCATGAGGGTCTTCATGGGATATGACGCCTTTGTGAAGTCTATGCATTAAGTTGGACATTTTAGGAGAAGTCGGGGATTTTTAGGGAACATTGGGGACTTTTAGGAGATATTGAGGATGCTAAGGAATCATGGGAATCATGAGGGTCTTCATGGGAAATGACGCCTTTGTGAAGTCTATGCATTAAGTTGGACATTTTAGGAGAAGTCGGGGATTTTTAGGGAACATTGGGGATTTTTAGGAGATATTGAGGATGTTAAGGAAACTTAGGAATCATAAGGGTCTTCATGGGAAATGACGCCTTTGTGAAGTCTAAGCATTATGTTGGACATTTTAGGAGAAGTCGGGGATTTTTAGGGAACATTGGGGATTTTTAGGAGATATTGAGGATGTTAAGGAAACTTAGGAATCATAAGGGTCTTCATGGGAAATGACGCCTTTGTGAAGTCTAAGCATTATGTTGGACATTTTAGGAGAAGTCGGGGATTTTTAGGGAACATTGGGGACTTTTAGGAGATATTGAGGATGCTAAGGAATCATGGGAATCATGAGGGTCGTCATGAGAAATGACGCCTTTGTGAAGTCTAAGGATTAAGTTGGACATTTTAGGAGAAGTTGGGGATTTTTTAGGAAACATTGGGGATTTTAGGGACCTATTGGGATTTTTAGGAGATATTGAGGATGTTAAAGGAAACTTAGGAATCATGAGGGTCTTCATGGGAAATGACGCCTTTGTGAAGTCTATGCATTAAGTTGGACATTTTAGGAGAAGTCGGGGATTTTTAGGGAACATTGGGAATTTTTAGGAAAGATTGAGGAGGTTAAAGGAAACTTAGGAATCATGAGGGTCTTCATGGGAAATGACGGCTTTGTGAAGTCTAAGCATTATGTTGGACATTTTAGGAGAAGTCGGGGATTTTTAGGGAACATTGGGGACTTTTAGGAGATATTGAGGATGCTAAGGAATCATGGGAATCATGAGGGTCGTCATGAGAAATGACGCCTTTGTGAAGTCTAAGGATTAAGTTGGACATTTTAGGAGAAGTTGGGGATTTTTTAGGAAACATTGGGGATTTTAGGGACCAATTGGGATTTTTAGGAGATATTGAGGATGTTAAAGGAAACTTAGGAATCATGAGGGTCTTCATGGGAAATGACGCCTTTGTGAAGTCTAAGCATTAAGTTGGACATTTTAGGAGAAGTCGGGGATTTTTAGGGAACATTGGGGAGTTTTTGGAGACATTGAGGATGGTACAGGAAACTTAGGAATCATGAGGGTCTTCATGGGAAATGACGCCTTTGTGAAGTCTAAGCATTATGTTGGACATTTTAGGAGAAGTCGGGGATTTTTAGGGAACAATGGGGATTTTTAGGAGATATTGAGGATGTTAAGGAAACTTAGGAATCATGAGGGTCTTCATGGGATATGACGCCTTTGTGAAGTCTATGCATTAAGTTGGACATTTTAGGAGAAGTCGGGGATTTTTAGGGAACATTGGGGATTTTTAGGAGATATTGAGGATGTTAAGGAAACTTAGGAATCATGAGGGTCTTCATGGGAAATGACGCCTTTGTGAAGTCTATGCATTATGTTGGACATTTTAGGAGAAGTCGGGGATTTTTAGGGAACATTGAGGAGTTTTTGGAGACATTGAGGATGGTACAGAAAACTTAGGAATCATGAGGGTCTTCATGGGAAATGACACCTTTGTGAAGTCTAAGCATTAAGTTGGACATTTTAGGAGAAGTCGGGGATTTTTAGGGAACATTGGGGAGTTTTTAGAGACATTGAGGATGGTACAGGAAACTTAGGAATCATGAGGGTCTTCATGGGAAATGACGCCTTTGTGAAGTCTAAGCATTATGTTGGACATTTTAGGAGAAGTCGGGGATTTTTAGGGAAAATTGGGGACTTTTAGGAGATATTGAGGATGTTAAGGAAACTTAGGAATCATGAGGGTCTTCATGGGATATGACGCCTTTGTGAAGTCTATGCATTAAGTTGGACATTTTAGGAGAAGTCGGGGATTTTTAGGGAACATTGGGGATTTTTAGGAGATATTGAGGATGTTAAGGAAACTTAGGAATCATGAGGGTCTTCATGGGAAATGACGCCTTTGTGAAGTCTATGCATTAAGTTGGACATTTTAGGAGAAGTCGGGGATTTTTAGGGAACATTGGGGATTTTTAGGAGATATTGAGGATGTTAAGGAAACTTAGGAATCATGAGGGTCTTCATGGGAAATGACGCCTTTGTGAAGTCTATGCATTAAGTTGGACATTTTAGGAGAAGTCGGGGATTTTTAGGGAACATTGGGGATTTTTAGGAGATATTGAGGATGTTAAGGAAACTTAGGAATCATGAGGGTCTTCATGGGAAATGACGCCTTTGTGAAGTCTAAGCATTATGTTGGACATTTTAGGAGAAGTCGGGGATTTTTAGGGAACATTGGGGACTTTTAGGAGATATTGAGGATGCTAAGGAATCATGGGAATCATGAGGGTCGTCATGAGAAATGACGCCTTTGTGAAGTCTAAGGATTAAGTTGGACATTTTAGGAGAAGTTGGGGATTTTTAGGGAACATTGGGGATTTTTAGGAGATATTGAGGATGTTAAGGAAACTTAGGAATCATGAGGGTCTTCATGGGAAATGAAGCCTTTGTGAAGTCTATGCATTATGTTGGACATTTTAGGAGGAGTCGGGGATTTTTAGGGAACATTGAGGAGTTTTTGGAGACATTGAGGATGGTAAGGAATCATGGGAATCATGAGGGTCGTCATGAGAAATGACGCCTTTGTGAAGTCTAAGGATTAAGTTGGACATTTTAGGAGAAGTTGGGGATTTTTTAGGAAACATTGGGGATTTTAGGGACCAATTGGGATTTTTAGGAGATATTGAGGATGTTAAGGAAACTTAGGAATCATGAGGGTCTTCATGGGAAATGACGCCTTTGTGAAGTCTATGCATTATGTTGGACATTTTAGGAGGAGTCGGGGATTTTTAGGGAACATTGGGGAGTTTTTGGAGACATTGAGGATGGTACAGGAAACTTAGGAATCATGAGGGTCTTCATGGGAAATGACGCCTTTGTGAAGTCTATGCATTATGTTGGACATTTTAGGAGAAGTCGGGGATTTTTAGGGAACAATGGGGATTTTTAGGAGATATTGAGGATGTTAAGGAAACTTAGGAATCATGAGGGTCTTCATGGGATATGACGCCTTTGTGAAGTCTATGCATTAAGTTGGACATTTTAGGAGAAGTCGGGGATTTTTAGGGAACATTGGGGAGTTTTTGGAGACATTGAGGATGGTACAGGAAACTTAGGAATCATGAGGGTCTTCATGGGAAATGACGCCTTTGTGAAGTCTAAGCATTATGTTGGACATTTTAGGAGAAGTCGGGGATTTTTAGGGAACAATGGGGATTTTTAGGAGATATTGAGGATGTTAAGGAAACTTAGGAATCATGAGGGTCTTCATGGGATATGACGCCTTTGTGAAGTCTATGCATTAAGTTGGACATTTTAGGAGAAGTCGGGGATTTTTAGGGAACATTGGGGATTTTTAGGAGATATTGAGGATGTTAAGGAAACTTAGGAATCATGAGGGTCTTCATGGGAAATGACGCCTTTGTGAAGTCTATGCATTATGTTGGACATTTTAGGAGAAGTCGGGGATTTTTAGGGAACATTGGGGATTTTTAGGAGATATTGAGGATGTTAAGGAAACTTAGGAATCATGAGGGTCTTCATGGCAAATGACGCCTTTGTGAAGTCTAAGCATTATGTTGGACATTTTAGGAGGAGTCGGGGATTTTTAGGGAACATTGGGGAGTTTTTGGAGACATTGAGGATGGTACAGGAAACTTAGGAATCATGAGGGTCTTCATGGGAAATGACGCCTTTGTGAAGTCTAAGCATTATGTTGGACATTTTAGGAGAAGTCGGGGATTTTTAGGGAACAATGGGGATTTTTAGGAGATATTGAGGATGTTAAGGTAACATGGGAATCATGAGGGTCTTCATGGGAAATGACGCATTTGTGAAGTCTATGCATTAAGTTGGACATTTTAGGAGAAGTCGGAGATTTTCAGGGAACATTGGGGATTTTTAGGAGATATTGAGGATGTTAAAGGAAACATGGGAATTATGAGGGTCGTCATGGGAAATGACGCCTTTTTGAAGTCTAAGCATTATGTTGGACATTTTAGGAGAAGTTGGGGATTTTTAGGGAATATTGGGGAATTTTAGGAGATATTGAGGATGTTAAAGGAAACATGGGAATTATGAGGGTCTTCATGGGAAATGACGCCTTTGTGAAGTCTATGCATAAGTTGGACATTTTAGGAGGAGTCGGGGATTTTTAGGGAACATTGGGGATTTTTAGGAGATATTGAGGATGTTAAGGAAACTTAGGAATCATGAGGGTCTTCATGGGAAATGACGCCTTTGTGAAGTCTAAGCATTATGTTGGACATTTTAGGAGAAGTCGGGGATTTTTAGGGAACAATGGGGATTTTTAGGAGATATTGAGGATGTTAAGGAAACTTAGGAATCATGAGGGTCTTCATGGGATATGACGCCTTTGTGAAGTCTATGCATTAAGTTGGACATTTTAGGAGAAGTCGGGGATTTTTAGGGAACATTGGGGATTTTTAGGAGATATTGAGGATGTTAAGGAAACTTAGGAATCATGAGGGTCTTCATGGGAAATGACGCCTTTGTGAAGTCTATGCATTATGTTGGACATTTTAGGAGAAGTCGGGGATTTTTAGGGAACATTGGGGATTTTTAGGAGATATTGAGGATGTTAAGGAAACTTAGGAATCATGAGGGTCTTCATGGCAAATGACGCCTTTGTGAAGTCTAAGCATTATGTTGGACATTTTAGGAGGAGTCGGGGATTTTTAGGGAACATTGGGGAGTTTTTGGAGACATTGAGGATGGTACAGGAAACTTAGGAATCATGAGGGTCTTCATGGGAAATGACGCCTTTGTGAAGTCTAAGCATTATGTTGGACATTTTAGGAGAAGTCGGGGATTTTTAGGGAACAATGGGGATTTTTAGGAGATATTGAGGATGTTAAGGTAACATGGGAATCATGAGGGTCTTCATGGGAAATGACGCATTTGTGAAGTCTATGCATTAAGTTGGACATTTTAGGAGAAGTCGGAGATTTTCAGGGAACATTGGGGATTTTTAGGAGATATTGAGGATGTTAAAGGAAACATGGGAATTATGAGGGTCGTCATGGGAAATGACGCCTTTTTGAAGTCTATGCATTAAGTTGGACATTTTAGGAGAAGTCGGAGATTTTCAGGGAACATTGGGGATTTTTAGGAGATATTGAGGATGTTAAAGGAAACATGGGAATTATGAGGGTCGTCATGGGAAATGACGCCTTTTTGAAGTCTAAGCATTATGTTGGACATTTTAGGAGAAGTTGGGGATTTTTAGGGAATATTGGGGAATTTTAGGAGATATTGAGGATGTTAAAGGAAACATGGGAATTATGAGGGTCTTCATGGGAAATGACGCCTTTGTGAAGTCTATGCATAAGTTGGACATTTTAGGAGGAGTCGGGGATTTTTAGGGAACATTGGGGATTTTTAGGAGATATTGAGGATGTTAAGGAAACTTAGGAATCATGAGGGTCTTCATGGGAAATGACCCAGCCAGCAATTTGGTTTCTATATCCAAATTGCAACTGAAATAGTCACACATATATAGCACCAAAGAAATCGTATTCAATGCACGAAACAGGCATATACATACTAAAGTGGAGGCCATATCGAAACATATATACGATTACTGTGATTCCATCCAACATGATTTACGATTTCTCGAAAAATTTCTACGATTTTGCCGATTTTATCCGTCTAAATATACGATTATGCATGATCTTATTACGACTGAGTGTACTAATATACGACTCAAGATTTTCAAATAAAAAAAACAATTGGTGTTCAGTGGGAATCAAACTTAGGTCCTTTGATTGAGAATTGCGCGTTATCTCTATTGGCTATATTGCCATGTTGGAAATATAGAGTTCAAAGTGAATGACATGAAACGAATAAAAATTAGCATGATACGGTGCGAGACTTGTGGTGGGAGCGTTGTTGTTATGCATTGAGTGTGCCGTGCCGTGGTGCCGTGCAAGAGGCCCGGAATTTACATCGTTGTTGGAATCTTTGCAGCGCTTATTGTAAGTCATCTGCTGTAAATAAATAGTATGAAAACCTATGTATTTGGTTGAATTTATTGCTATCATGGTTGGAATGTGTCAACAACAACAAAAATACAAATTTGTGATGAATACCATGAAATTCTTTTTCTCCATCATACACATATGTAAACAAAACTATTAACGATTTCCGAGAATAAGATACGACTATTAAAAGTGCAGTAACAATCATATGCGACTGTAAAAATGAATATACGATTTCTGCGATTTCATTCACTTCGTATACGATGCAAGTATGACGCAAACGATCAATATACAACATTGTTATAGTTGTATACGATTTCACCGATTTTCATCATACCTTTAGGTAGCAAGCTCGATTTAGCAGATTCATATACGATGTGAAGCGACGATTTCCACGATTCAAAGAAATCATATATACGATGCTAGCGAACTTGCAGCTTGACACTAAGAATGTATGTTTTTTTCACGATTCTATCCGATTCCCGATTCTGTGCGATCCTAGCGATAGTATCTCGCACCTTTTATGATCGGAGACGACTATATAAAACAAAATCGCAATTGAAATTTCATTTGGCATGAAATGCGATTTTACGCGATCATTGTCAACAAATATACATATTATTATACAATTCTGATTCAATGTATGCAAATATACGATTTTTTTCACACAATGATTTACGATTTGTGGTTGGCTGGGGACGCCTTTGTGAAGTCTAAGCATTATGTTGGACATTTTAGGAGAAGTCGGGGATTTTTAGGGAACAATGGGGATTTTTAGGAGATATTGAGGATGTTAAGGAAACTTAGGAATCATGAGGGTCTTCATGGGATATGACGCCTTTGTGAAGTCTATGCATTAAGTTGGACATTTTAGGAGAAGTCGGGGATTTTTAGGGAACATTGGGGATTTTTAGGAGATATTGAGGATGTTAAGGAAACTTAGGAATCATGAGGGTCTTCATGGGAAATGACGCCTTTGTGAAGTCTATGCATTATGTTGGACATTTTAGGAGAAGTCGGGGATTTTTAGGGAACATTGGGGATTTTTAGGAGATATTGAGGATGTTAAGGAAACTTAGGAATCATGAGGGTCTTCATGGCAAATGACGCCTTTGTGAAGTCTAAGCATTATGTTGGACATTTTAGGAGGAGTCGGGGATTTTTAGGGAACATTGGGGAGTTTTTGGAGACATTGAGGATGGTACAGGAAACTTAGGAATTATGAGGGTCTTCATGGGAAATGACGCCTTTGTGAAGTCTAAGCATTATGTTGGACATTTTAGGAGAAGTCGGGGATTTTTAGGGAACAATGGGGATTTTTAGGAGATATTGAGGATGTTAAGGTAACATGGGAATCATGAGGGTCTTCATGGGAAATGACGCATTTGTGAAGTCTATGCATTAAGTTGGACATTTTAGGAGAAGTCGGAGATTTTCAGGGAACATTGGGGATTTTTAGGAGATATTGAGGATGTTAAAGGAAACATGGGAATTATGAGGGTCGTCATGGGAAATGACGCCTTTTTGAAGTCTATGCATTAAGTTGGACATTTTAGGAGAAGTCGGAGATTTTCAGGGAACATTGGGGATTTTTAGGAGATATTGAGGATGTTAAAGGAAACATGGGAATTATGAGGGTCGTCATGGGAAATGACGCCTTTGTGAAGTCTAAGCATTATGTTGGACATTTTAGGAGAAGTCGGGGATTTTTAGGGAACAATGGGGATTTTTAGGAGATATTGAGGATGTTAAGGTAACATGGGAATCATGAGGGTCTTCATGGGAAATGACGCATTTGTGAAGTCTATGCATTAAGTTGGACATTTTAGGAGAAGTCGGAGATTTTCAGGGAACATTGGAGATTTTTAGGAGATAATGAGGATGTTAAAGGAAACTTAGGAATCATGAGGGTCTTCATGGGAAATGACGCCTTTGTGAAGTCTAAGCATTATGTTGGACATTTTAGGAGAAGTCGGGGATTTTTAGGGAACATTGGGGACTTTTAGGAGATATTGAGGATGCTAAGGAATCATGGGAATCATGAGGGTCGTCATGAGAAATGACGCCTTTGTGAAGTCTTAGGATTAAGTTGGACATTTTAGGAGAAGTCGGGGATTTTTAGGGAACAATGGGGATTTTTAGGAGATATTGAGGATGTTAAGGAAACATGGGAATCATGAGGGTCTTCATGGGAAATGACGCGTTTGTGAAGTCTAAGCATTATATTGGACATTTTAGGAGAAGTCGGGGATTTCTAGGGAACAATGGGGATTTTTAGGAGATATTGAGGATGTTAAGGAAACATGGGAATCATGAGGGTCTTCATGGGAAATGACGCATTTGTGAAGTCTATGTATTAAGTTGGACATTTTAGGAGAAGTCGGAGATTTTCAGGGAACATTGGGGATTTTTAGGAGATATTGAGGATGTTAAAGGAAACTTGAGAATCATGAGGGTCGTCATGGGAAATGACGGCTTTGTGAAGTCTATGCATTAAGTTGGACATTTTAGGAGAAGTTGGGGATTTTTTAGGAAACATTGGGGATTTTTAGGGAATATTGGGGATTTTTAGGAAATATTGAGGATGTTAAAGGAAACTTGAGAATTATGAGGGTCGTCATGGGAAATGACGCCTTTGTGAAGTATATGCATTAAGTTGGACATTTTAGGAGAAGTCGGGGATTTTTAGGGAACAATGGGGATTTTTAGGAGATATTGAGGATGTTAAAGGAAACATAGGAATTATGAGGGTCGTCATGGGAAATGACGCCTTTGTGAAGTCTATGCATTAAGTTGGACATTTTAGGAGAAGTCGGAGATTTTCAGGGAACATTGGGGATTTTTAGGAGATATTGAGGATGTTAAAGGAAACATGGGAATTATGAGGGTCGTCATGGGAAATGACGCCTTTTTGAAGTCTAAGCATTATGTTGGACATTTTAGGAGAAGTTGGGGATTTTTAGGGAATATTGGGGAATTTTAGGAGATATTGAGGATGTTAAAGGAAACATGGGAATTATGAGGGTCTTCATGGGAAATGACGCCTTTGTGAAGTCTATGCATAAGTTGGACATTTTAGGAGGAGTCGGGAATTTTTAGGGAACATTGGGGATTTTTAGGAGATATTGAGGATGTTAAGGAAACTTAGGAATCATGAGGGTCTTCATGGGAAATGACGCCTTTGTGAAGTCTAAGCATTATGTTGGACATTTTAGGAGAAGTCGGGGATTTTTAGGGAACAATGGGGATTTTTAGGAGATATTGAGGATGTTAAGGAAACTTAGGAATCATGAGGGTCTTCATGGGATATGACGCCTTTGTGAAGTCTATGCATTAAGTTGGACATTTTAGGAGAAGTCGGGGATTTTTAGGGAACATTGGGGATTTTTAGGAGATATTGAGGATGTTAAGGAAACTTAGGAATCATGAGGGTCTTCATGGGAAATGACGCCTTTGTGAAGTCTATGCATTATGTTGGACATTTTAGGAGAAGTCGGGGATTTTTAGGGAACATTGGGGATTTTTAGGAGATATTGAGGATGTTAAGGAAACTTAGGAATCATGAGGGTCTTCATGGCAAATGACGCCTTTGTGAAGTCTAAGCATTATGTTGGACATTTTAGGAGGAGTCGGGGATTTTTAGGGAACATTGGGGAGTTTTTGGAGACATTGAGGATGGTACAGGAAACTTAGGAATCATGAGGGTCTTCATGGGAAATGACGCCTTTGTGAAGTCTAAGCATTATGTTGGACATTTTAGGAGAAGTCGGGGATTTTTAGGGAACAATGGGGATTTTTAGGAGATATTGAGGATGTTAAGGTAACATGGGAATCATGAGGGTCTTCATGGGAAATGACGCATTTGTGAAGTCTATGCATTAAGTTGGACATTTTAGGAGAAGTCGGAGATTTTCAGGGAACATTGGGGATTTTTAGGAGATATTGAGGATGTTAAAGGAAACATGGGAATTATGAGGGTCGTCATGGGAAATGACGCCTTTTTGAAGTCTATGCATTAAGTTGGACATTTTAGGAGAAGTCGGAGATTTTCAGGGAACATTGGGGATTTTTAGGAGATATTGAGGATGTTAAAGGAAACATGGGAATTATGAGGGTCGTCATGGGAAATGACGCCTTTGTGAAGTCTAAGCATTATGTTGGACATTTTAGGAGAAGTCGGGGATTTTTAGGGAACAATGGGGATTTTTAGGAGATATTGAGGATGTTAAGGTAACATGGGAATCATGAGGGTCTTCATGGGAAATGACGCATTTGTGAAGTCTATGCATTAAGTTGGACATTTTAGGAGAAGTCGGAGATTTTCAGGGAACATTGGAGATTTTTAGGAGATAATGAGGATGTTAAAGGAAACTTAGGAATCATGAGGGTCTTCATGGGAAATGACGCCTTTGTGAAGTCTAAGCATTATGTTGGACATTTTAGGAGAAGTCGGGGATTTTTAGGGAACATTGGGGACTTTTAGGAGATATTGAGGATGCTAAGGAATCATGGGAATCATGAGGGTCTTCATGGGAAATGACGCGTTTGTGAAGTCTAAGCATTATATTGGACATTTTAGGAGAAGTCGGGGATTTCTAGGGAACAATGGGGATTTTTAGGAGATATTGAGGATGTTAAGGAAACATGGGAATCATGAGGGTCTTCATGGGAAATGACGCATTTGTGAAGTCTATGTATTAAGTTGGACATTTTAGGAGAAGTCGGAGATTTTCAGGGAACATTGGGGATTTTTAGGAGATATTGAGGATGTTAAAGGAAACTTGAGAATCATGAGGGTCGTCATGGGAAATGACGGCTTTGTGAAGTCTATGCATTAAGTTGGACATTTTAGGAGAAGTTGGGGATTTTTTAGGAAACATTGGGGATTTTTAGGGAATATTGGGGATTTTTAGGAAATATTGAGGATGTTAAAGGAAACTTGAGAATTATGAGGGTCGTCATGGGAAATGACGCCTTTGTGAAGTATATGCATTAAGTTGGACATTTTAGGAGAAGTCGGGGATTTTTAGGGAACAATGGGGATTTTTAGGAGATATTGAGGATGTTAAAGGAAACATAGGAATTATGAGGGTCGTCATGGGAAATGACGCCTTTGTGAAGTCTATGCATTAAGTTGGACATTTTAGGAGAAGTCGGAGATTTTCAGGGAACATTGGGGATTTTTAGGAGATATTGAGGATGTTAAAGGAAACATGGGAATTATGAGGGTCGTCATGGGAAATGACGCCTTTTTGAAGTCTAAGCATTATGTTGGACATTTTAGGAGATGTTGGGGATTTTTAGGGAATATTGGGGAATTTTAGGAGATATTGAGGATGTTAAGGATACTTAGGAATCATGAGGGTCTTCATGGGAAATGACGCCTTTGTGAAGTCTATGCATAAGTTGGACATTTTAGGAGAAGTCGGGGATTTTTAGGGACCAATGGGGATTTTTAGGAGATATTGAGGATGTTAAGGATACTTAGGAATCATGAGGGTCTTCATGGGAAATGACGCCTTTGTGAAGTCTATGCATAAGTTGGACATTTTAGGAGAAGTCGGGGATTTTTAGGGACCAATGGGGATTTTTAGGAGATATTGAGGATGGTTCAGGAAACTTAGGAATAATGAGGGTCTTCATGGGAAATGACGCCTTTGTGAAGTCTAAGGATTAAGTTGGACATTTTAGGAGAAGTTGGGGATTTTTTAGGAAACATTGGGGATTTTTAGGGACCAATTGGGATTTTTAGGAGATATTGAGGATGTTAAAGGAAACTTAGGAATCATGAGGGTCTTCATGGGAAATGACACCTTTGTGAAGTCTATGCATTAAGTTGGACATTTTAGGAGAAGTTGGGGATTTTTTAGGAAACATTGGGGATTTTTAGGGACCAATTGGGATTTTTAGGAGATATTGAGGATGTTAAGGATACTTAGGAAACATGAGGGTCTTCATGGGAAATGACGCCTTTGTGAAGTCTATGCATAAGTTGGACATTTTAGGAGAAGTCGTGGATTTTTAGGGACCAATTGCGATTTTTAGGAGATATTGAGGATGTTACAGGAAACTTAGTAATCATGAGGGTCGTCATAAGAAATGACGCCTTTGTGAAGTCTAAGCAATAAGTTGGACATTTTAGGAGAAGTTGGGGATTTTTTTAGGAGAAGTTGGGGATCTTTAGGGAACATTGAGGATTTTTAGGAGATATTGAGGATGTTAAAGGAAACATGGGAATCATGAGGGTCTTCTTGGGAAATGACGCCTTTGTGAAGTCTAAGCATTGAATTTTTAAGGAACGTTGCGGATTTTTAGAGAACGATGAGGATTTTTAGGAGATATTGAGGATGGAAGATAATGGAAACCTGGGAATCATAAGGGTCTTCATGGGAAATGATGTCTTTGTGAAATCTAAGCATTACGTTGGACATTTAAGGAGAAGTTGTGGATTTTTAGGAAACTTTGGGAAATTTTAGAGAACGTTGAGGATAATAAGGAGATATTGAGGATGTTAAAGGGAACTTAGTAATCATGAGGGTCTTCATGGGAAATGACGCCTTTGTGAAGTCTATGTATTAAATTTTACATTTTAGGAGAAGTTGGGGATAATTAGGGAATACTGGGATTTTTAGGAGATATTGAGGATGTTAAAGGAAACTTAGGAATCATGAGGGTCTTCATGGGAAATGACGCCTTTGTGAAGTCTAAGCATTAAGTTGGAAATTTTAGGAGAAGTTGGGGATTTTTTAGGAAACATTGGGGATTTTTAGGGACCAATGGGGATTTTTGGGAGATATTGAGGATGTTAAAGGAAACTTAGGAATCATGAGGGTCTTCATGGGAAATGACGCCTTTGTGAAGTCTATGTATTAAATTGGACATTTTAGGAGAAGTTGGGGATAATTAGGGAATACATATTGGGGATTTTTAGGAGATATTGAGGATGTTAAAGGAAACTTAGGAATCATGAGAGTCTTCATGGGAAATGACGCCTTTGTGAAGTCTAAGCATTAAGTTGGAAATTTTAGGAGAAGTTGGGGATTTTTTAGGAAACATTGGGGATTTTTAGGGACCAATGGGGATTTTTGGGAGATATTGAGGATGTTAAAGGAAACTTAGGAATCATGAGGGTCTTCATGGGAAATGACGCCTTTGTGAAGTCTATGCATTAAGTTGGACATTTTAGGAGAAGTTGGGGATTTTTAGGGAATATTGGGGATTTTTAGGAGATATTGAGGATGTTAAAGGAAACTTAGGAATCATGAGGGTCTTCATGGGAAATGACGCCTTTGTGAAGTCTATGTATTAAATTGGACATTTTAGGAGAAGTTGGGGATAATTAGGGAAATTGGGGATTTTTAGGAGATATTGATGATGTTAAGGAAACTTAGGAATCATGAGGGTCTTCATGGGAAATAACGCCTTTGTGAAGTCTTAGCATTAAGTTGGACATTTTAGGAGAAGTCGGGGATTTTTATGGGATATTGGGGATTTTTAGGAGATATTGAGGATGTTAAAGGAAACATAGGAATCATGAGAGTCTTCATGGGAAATGATGTCTTTGTGAAGTCTAAGCATTAAGTTTTTTTTTCTCTTTCAGTCCAAGCATTTAGTTAGACATTTTAGGAGAAGTATTGGATTTTAAGGGAACGTTGGGGATTTTAGAAGATATTGGGAGGTCAAAAGCAAGCAAGGAATCATGAGAGTCTTCATGGAAAATTACGCCTTTGTGAAATCTAAGCATTTAGTTGGACATTTTTGGAGAAGTCGGAGATTTTTAGGGAACGTTGGGAGTTTTTAGAGAACGTTGAGGATTTTAGGGAGACATTAAGGGTGTTAAAGGAAACTTAGAAATCATGAAGGTCGTCATGGGTAATGATGCTCTTGGGAAAGCAAAACATTAAGTTGGACATTTTAGAAGAAGTTGGGGATTTTTAGGGAACGTCGGGAACTTTAAGAGAACGTTCTCTCAAAATCCTTAAATTCTCCTTAAATGTTCAACTTAATGCGTAGTTTTCACAAAGACATCATTTCCCATGAAGACCCTTATGATTTCCAGGTTTCCATTAACATCCTCAATATCTCCTAAAAATCCTCATCGTTCTCTAAAAATCCGCAACGTTCCTTAAAAATTCAATGCTTAGACTTCACAAAGGCGTCATTTCCCATGAAGACCCTCATGATTCCTAAGTTCCCTTTAATATCCCCAATATCTACTAAAAATCTTCAACGTTCTCTAAAAATCCCCAACTTCTCCTAAAATGTCCAATTTAATGCTTAGATTTCACAAAGGCGTAATTTCCCATGAAGACCCTCATGATTCCCATGTTTCCTTTAACATCCTCAATATCTCCTAAAAATCCCCAATGTTCCCTGAAAATCTCCGACTTCTCCTAAAATGTCCAACTTAATGCATAGACTTCACAAAGGCGTCATTTCCCATGAAGACCCTCATGATTCCTAAGTTTCCTTAACATCCTCAATATCTCCTAAAAATCCCCATTGTTCCCTAAAAATCCCCGACTTCTCCTAAAATGTCCAACTTAATGCATAGGCTTCACAAAGGCGTCATTTCCCATGAAGACCCTCATGATTCCTAAGTTTCCTTTAACATCCTCAATATCTCCTAAAAATCCCAATTGGTCCCTAAAATCCCCAATGTTTCCTAAAAAATCCCCAACTTCTCCTAAAATGTCCAACTTAATCCTTAGACTTCACAAAGGCGTCATTTCTCATGACGACCCTCATGATTCCCATGATTCCTTAGCATCCTCAATATCTCCTAAAAGTCCCCAATGTTCCCTAAAAATCCCCGACTTCTCCTAAAATGTCCAACATAATGCTTAGACTTCACAAAGGCGTCATTTCCCATGAAGACCCTCATGATTCCTAAGTTCCCTTTAACCCTTATGTGGCCGGCAGGGTACCCGGGTACCCAGCACCCATTTAAAATACACGGTGTAGAAAAAAGCAAAAAGTTTGCCGGCCACATAACGGTTAATATCCCCAATATCTACTAAAAATCTTCAACGTTCTCTAAAAATCCCCAACTTCTCCTAAAATGTCCAATTAAATGCTTAGATTTCACAAAGGCGTAATTTCCCATGAAGACCCTCATGATTCCCATGTTTCCTTTAACATCCTCAATATCTCCTAAAAATCCCCAATGTTCCCTGAAAATCTCCGACTTCTCCTAAAATGTCCAACTTAATGCATAGACTTCACAAAGGCGTCATTTCCCATGAAGACCCTCATGATTCCCATGTTTCCTTTAACATCCTCAATATCTCCTAAAAATCCCCAATGTTCCCTGAAAATCCCCGACTTCTCCTAAAATGTCCAACATAATGCATAGACTTCACAAAGGCGTCATATCCCATGAAGACCCTCATGATTCCTAAGTTTCCTTAACATCCTCAATATCTCCTAAAAATCCCCAATGTTCCCTGAAAATCCCCGACTTCTCCTAAAATGTCCAACTTAATGCATAGACTTCACAAAGGCGTCATTTCCCATGAAGACCCTCATGATTCCTAAGTTTCCTTTAACATCCTCAATATCTCCTAAAAATCCCCAATGTTCCCTAAAAATCCCCGACTTCTCCTAAAATGTCCAACTTAATGCATAGACTTCACAAAGGCGTCATTTCCCATGAAGACCCTCATGATTCCTAAGTTTCCTTAACATCCTCAATATCTCCTAAAAATCCCCAATGTTCCCTAAAAATCCCCGACTTCTCCTAAAATGTCCAACTTAATGCATAGACTTCACAAAGGCGTCATTTCCCATGAAGACCCTCATGATTCCTAAGTTTCCTTTAACATCCTCAATATCTCCTAAAAATCCCAATTGGTCCCTAAAATCCCCAATGTTTCCTAAAAAATCCCCAACTTCTCCTAAAATGTCCAACTTAATCCTTAGACTTCACAAAGGCGTCATTTCTCATGACGACCCTCATGATTCCCATGATTCCTTAGCATCCTCAATATCTCCTAAAAGTCCCCAAAGTTCCCTAAAAATTCCCGACTTCTCCTAAAATGTCCAACATAATGCTTAGACTTCACAAATGATTCCTAAGTTTCCTTAACATCCTCAATATCTCCTAAAAATCCCCAATGTTCCCTAAAAATCCCCAACTTCTCCTAAAATGTCCAACTTAATCCTTAGACTTCACAAAGGCGTCATTTCTCATGACGACCCTCATGATTCCCATGATTCCTTAGCATCCTCATTATCTCCTAAAAGTCCCCAATGTTCCCTAAAAATCCCCGACTTCTCCTAAAATGTCCAACATAATGCTTAGACTTCACAAAGGCGTCATTTCCCATGACGACCCTCATGATTCCTAAGTTTCCTTAACATCCGCAATATCCCCTAAAAATCCCCAATGTTCCCTAAAAATCCCCGACTTCTCCTTAAATGTCCAACATAATGCTTAGACTTCACAAAGCCGTCATTTCTCATGACGACCCTCATGATTCCTAAGTTTCCTTTAACATCCTCAATATCTCCTAAAATTCCCCAATATTCCCTAAAAATCCTCAACTTCTCCTAAAATGTCCAACATAATGCTTAGACTTCAAAAAGGCGTCATTTCCCATGACGACCCTCATAATTCCCATGTTTCCTTTAACATCCTCAATATCTCCTAAAAATCCCCAATGTTCCCTGAAAATCTCCGACTTCTCCTAAAATGTCCAACTTAATGCATAGACTTCACAAATGCGTCATTTCCCATGAAGACCCTCATGATTCCCATGTTTCCTTAACACCCTCAATATCTCCTAAAAATCCCCATTGTTCCCTAAAAATCCCCGACTTCTCCTAAAATGTCCAACATAATGCTTAGACTTCACAAAGGCGTCATTTCCCATGAAGACCCTCATGATTCCTAAGTTTCCTGTACCATCCTCAATGTCTCCAAAAACTCCCCAATGTTCCCTAAAAATCCCCGACTCCTCCTAAAATGTCCAACATAATGCTTAGACTTCACAAAGGCGTCATTTCTCATGACGACCCTCATGATTCCCATGATTCCTTAGCATCCTCAGTATCTGCTAAAAATCCCCAATGTTCCCTAAAAATCCCGACTTCTCCTAAAATGTCCAACTTAATGCATAGACTTCACAAAAGCATCATTTTCCATGAAGACCCTCATGATTCCTAAGTTTCCTTTAACATCCTCAATATTTCCTAAAAATCCCCAACGTTCTCTAAAAACCAACAACTTATTTTAAAATGATTAATTTATTTACCAGATTTCTTATGAGCATTATTAACCTTGAAATCCCGCAAATTTTTGCTGCATGAGTTGAGAAACAGGCTCTGTTCCATTGGGGATGTTAAACCAGTAATAAGAAGAAGAATAACGCTACACATAATACATTTAGTACATTTGAAAATGCATTTAATAAGTGCATTCTCTAGTGCATGCTCTAAATTCCCGCACGCATAGACCTCCCCATCTGAACAGCACCGCAGCAGAGCTACGAGTGCGAAGGATTTAAAGGGATGCTCTTGTAAATACACTTTTGTCAGCGCTTTCGCTCCGTCCAAAACAAGTGTATAGTGCGCGTCAAACTGAATATGGCACAGAAGCCACACTCCGCCTCGAAATCTTCCACAGGCGGGGATACAACGCAACAAAGAGCGAACTCGTTCTCTGTTCGCGATGGCAGCACCAGCAGCTGCCGTCGTCCTCATACCGTAGAGCAACATCACACGAACGCACGAACGGATGGGGTGATGACCATTATTTTGGCATGGTGTTGATGCAATTTGGAGCGATATTTTCAAAATCATTTTCTAGCTAATCTACAAAAGATAGACTTTTGCTGTCAAAGAAACATTTTTAGAGAACAAGTTCGTGCGTGTTTTGTAGAAGAACTTTTTTAACAGAAGTTTTGTTTTCATATTAAAATTATCAAAAATGTCTGAAAAAGAGCTGTTTTTTTCGACATGTTTGGCAATGTTTTGAAAATTTAAGCCTTTTCGACTAATTTTACAAAGTTCACGTCCAAGAGGCTAAGATAGTAGAAGTCATTAGCTTTCAATTCGAGCGTTGACATTGATGGTACGACTGATAGTTTAGTAGATAGAGGGTTTCAAAGATGAGCTAAATTAAAAAACTTAAAATGTGATTAACTCACTTAGCAGTGATTTCCGACCCCATGTTCCTTGGGCACTTTTTCATAACTCATGGAGACCTATTCACCCTAAAAATATCTGCACTCCGGAAACAAACACCCTGTATATAGGATATATAGGATAATAGGATATATATATGTGTGTGTGTTCTGTGTGTTCCACTACAATAAGGTATATTTTAATATGCATTGGTATTGCTTCATTATTTTTTCGTAATACACCGTGCTATTCTTGTTCCTTGGGCTTGGATTATATCTTCCAGGAAACTTTGATTTTGGGCATGTTTTTTTTTTCTTCTAAACCATAGGGGGATAATCTGCTCAACAGACACCCTAACAGAAGGTTAGGGTAGTGTAGGTCGGAGGCCGTCTTCTACAACAAAAGTAAAAGCCAGGACTACTCTCTCCTCGTACCCACTAAACCATTCCTATGGTCGCCAAACCCTACGTCCCTCCGGAACCACCAAGAAGGTATTGCTTCAGAGATTGATATTGATTTTGGGCATGTGGCCGATGTGCTTTGCAGTAATGGTTGGAATAGCTGAATGTATTAGCAATGGCAAACAGTTTTGTAAAAATCAGATCTTCAAGTCATCTGATATAGTTATACTGATCATGCTGCTGCATAGTATATCGAACATTTGTCGAAGTCATTGATGTGTCGGGAAAATATAATTCCAAGTTGGTGAGAATTCCGGAATGCTGGCTTTCTCAGTCTTGGGTAAATCAAAACGGCAAGTTTTGCTTTTCCCGACGTTTCGGCTTTTTATTAAGCCTTTTTCAAGGGGTAACTACAAGGATAGGACAAATTTAGAAAAAACTAATCACACTATATATAACAAATAATAAAATAAAAAATCCTACGCTGTCAACCGTTCCTCGTTACATAAAGTATTGCCGGATTTTTAGGAGGGAGCTTCTTGTATACCCATCAATTACATTAATTTTAACATATAGAAATAGCTCTTATGGAATTGAACTTACAATTTTGTACATTAGTTCTACAATTTTGGGACACTGGGACACTACGGTAATTATCATGTCGTTGATAACTACCGTAGTGTCCCAGTGTCCCAAAATTGTAGAACTAATGTACAAAATTGTAAGTTCAATTCCATAAGAGCTATTTCTATATGTTAAAATTAATGTAATTGATAGGTATACAAGAAGCTCCCTCCTAAAAATCCGGCAATACTTTATGTAACGAGGAACGGTTGACAACGTAGGAAAATTATTTGTTATATGTGGTGTGATTAGTCTTTTCTAAATTTGTCCTATCCTTGTAGTTACCCCTTGAAAAAGGCCTAATAAAAAGCCGAAACGTCGGGAAAAGCAAAACTTGCCGTTTTGATTTACCCAAGACTGAGAAAGCCAGCATTCCGGAATCAATATATTCCAGTCGTATTTACCCAGCACAGTTGGTGAGAATATTACAAACTGAAGGAGGGTAAAAGGCCCAGTCAGACCCCTGAATGGGCAATGTGGGTTAGTGTGTGGGAATGCCTTTGAAGGTTTGTAATATTCTCCAAGGCTTTCGAAATCCAACAGGGTGCGTCCCCGGGTTGCGGATAGGGGAAAAGGGAGATTTTTCACATTTGTACTGTAATCAGCCGATGTGGTATTATTGCTTGCAAATGCTATCCATGGGATCATGTCTAGCATTTAATATGTAGGGGGGGTGGGGGTAAGACGGACCGGGTGGGTAAGACGGACCACCGACTAGTTCTGGCACTTAAGAGCTGAAATTTGACTTTCTTTTACGATTAACTCTGTCTTCTTATCAGTTGACGATTATTGAACCACTCCATGAGAGAATACATATGTCAAAAGTGCAAAAAATAATCAATCATTTACCAGGCTACACGCTTTTGTTCTGGGATCTAATTTTGAGGCGGCAATAAATAAGCTTTTTAACATTAAATTGCTAAGTTTTTGCATTTTATTTTGAGTTTCTCAGTAGTTTTAAACTGTTCCATCCTATACACAACGACATTCAGGTAAATTTCATGGATTATACATAACGGTGATGGAATGAATATTTTGCGTTGTGTGGGGGTAAGACGGTCCGCCTTGAGGGTGGGTAAGACGGACAGTGTTGGGGTTACTTTGATAGTGCCGTAAGAAATACATTAAGACCCACACATTGTTCACAAATTGAAATCTATGGAGTACAAAAATGATTGTGGAAGCCGTATAAAGCATTTCATATTGATTTTTTATTCAAAAATTCATTTTATTAGAATTTTTGTTGTTGGAACAGTTTGAACTTTGTAAAATTACCAGAGCATTATCAGTCTATGGAGGTTTCCAATTTACAAAATAGATTTTAATTTGCAAAAACACGTTTCGCTAAGAGATTTAAGGCCAAATTTAGATTCTACTATGATTGATCTACCGAATACAAACGGCCACAAACATCATTAAACACAAACAGAGGCGTATTAGCTAAATTTCCAAACGTGTCCATCTTACCCACCCTACCGGTCCGTCTTACCCACACTGTTGAAAAACATACATTTGGAGATCACTTTTCAATTATCTGAAAAGTCATGGAAAATCAAATTTTATTGCAAAATTGGCTTGCAGACTGTAAAATACCTTAGTTGAAGTATATAGTATGGAGATAAAAATTTAATTATCGCATTGTTTACACTGTCAAAATAGAGTGTTTACTAAACATGTCCGTCTTACCCCCACCCCCCCTATGGCAATGACTGGTTCTTACCTAGACCTCGCGGACAATTCGATTAAAGGCTTAATTGGGAATAATATATTTTCCAGAACTGAAGGGACATTTTTTCCGGGTGACTGGCGAGTCGGAGAGGATAGAAGTGTCCGTTTGTTATAATGGACTACCCGGGTGTGCGCCCCACAATTGATCAGCAGGAGTAAATCCATTTAATTTTGTATGGTGAAAAGCATCTAAACTTGAATTACTTGAATGAATTAACTACATCGGCTGTTTTCTTACTCTCCGCATCGACCAATGTGGCGCTAGCTTCTATGCGCGAAAAATCGCTAAAAGTAAATCGCAAAAATATTGTATGGCGAATACCATCTAAAGGCATATTATTCAGAGTGGAACACATTATTCGAAAAAATATTTGGTAGTGGTTGTGCACAATGATGACCACTATTAAGCCTACCAAATATTTTTTCGAGAAAAGCTTTGTATTTCAAGTAATTCGAGTTTAGATGCATTTCGCCATACAAAATTAAATTGATTTACTCCTGCTGATCAACTGTGGCTGCGCGCAAAGCGGGTAGTCCATTGGAAAGCTTTTCCTGAAAAAAATTTGGTCGGCTTAATGGTGGTCACCATTGTGCACAACCACAACCAAATATTTTTTCGAATACAGTCATTGCACAATTATGGGTCACTCTGTCACAATTATTAGTCAGACAGTTCACCGTGCAATTCAAATGGAATTGACCCATAATTGTGGGTGACCCATGATTGTGCTATGACTGTACTGCATTGCACTTCGATAAATTTGCCTTTAGATGCTATTCGCCATACAATATATTTGAGATTTACTTTTAGCGATTTTTCGCGCATAGAAGCTAGCGCCACATTGGTCGATGCGGAGAGTAGGGAAACAGCCGATGTAGTTAATTCATTGACAAAATAAACAATCGTGCGCTTTTGATTTCTGTGACTTGCTTGGCATTTTGTGGATTATTGTTTTTTTTTTTGGTTTTGGAAGGTACAGTCATTGCACAATTATGGGTCACTCTGTCACAATTATTAGTCAGACAGTTCACCGTGCAATTCAAATGGAATTGACCCATAATTGTGGGTGACCCATGATTGTGCTATGACTGTACACAGCAAATAATTTTGTAATATTACGCGCAAACCCCAAAATTTTATTCCCACCTTTGGGTTTCCGCGCCGAAGACCCAGCGCCAGATTCGGCGACAAAGAGAGCTGACAGCAGTCGCCGGGCAGTTGGCAATCCTGATATTTGACGGCGGTCGCCCGTTAGTCATTAGAGTGGATTGTTGTCACGCAAATAGAGCTTTTCGCTGAAAATGCATGTGTATTGAGGTCTTGTTGACAGATTTTCTGCTGTGTTAGTGTGAAATTCAGTGATTTCCTGTATCGCGTAAGCCTTCGCTGGAAGGAAACGTTATGTTGCTCAGCGAAGCAAGGAAAATTTTCAGTGAAAAAAGCAATATCCAGGCGCGTAACTTCTGGCGATGTATCCATTTTTGGATGTAATTTCTGCCGATTAGGGGTAGGCGGGGCATAATGAGCAGCTTAAGCATTTTACCACCAAATCCAGTAAATTAAGTGCAATCAATATGCAATTTTAACGTTCAATCCTCATTTGAACCTTAACTGACAAAAGCTAATCGTTGAAATTCCGAATAAAGTTATAAATGTTATAAAATTTTATGTTTTTAAAAACGTATAAAATCGCGAGTTCCGTTTTGGGGGTGGGGCATAATAAGCACCCTAGGTGGGGCAGGATGATCAATCCCAGTTTTGTATACAATCAAATGCTAATGAACTATTCGTGTCAATGATAAAGCATACCGGCAACAATCAATGAGAATTTGAAGGGATTACGGGGTTTAATTTGTAAGGAACTGTGGGGTTTAAAAGAGTCTACTATTGAGAAATTTTTAAACGGTGATAATATACAGATACCGACGTTTTCAAGCTAATAAATTGAAAGTTAATGGCAAAATTTTACTATATGCATCAAAACAAAGAAAACCAAAATAAAAATTCGTTGGTTGAAGATGATAGATACCCACAAAATTGTTATTTCGATTACCAAAACCTTATTTTAGGTCACCTGATTCTTATAATATTTTTTGCAACTTCTCATCGTAATAGGCCATTTTACCTCACGCAAATCTGACAGGAAAAGGCCTACTTTCCCACACCAAATTAACAGTGCTGTAATGGTTCATTACAGCACTGATTTGCGTTGCGTAATGAACCATTACAGCACTGTTTTCAGTTTTGAGCAACTTATTAATGCTTTCTGGACGCAGGTTTGAAAAATTGTGACAACTGCACAGTATAACCTGCTATGATCAGACTTCCTTAATCATGGCTATGAACATTAGTGCGCAGTCTGATGAAAAAGTTTAGTTAAAAACTATCCTCAAGAGGTAATTTATGAAGGTGCAAAAAATGTTGTACGCAACTCGGTGCAGAACTCGATTTTTACAGCACTCGTCGTAATTATCCAATTCGGCAAGCCTCGTTGGATAAATGTACGACTCGTGCTGTAAAAATCTTCATTCTGCACCTTGTTGCGTAAACTACTATTCCCGGTACATGACCACTTAACGCATTTTGATTAATTTTTCAAGGTAAACGGCTTTTTTGACTAATGTTTCGTCATCAATTCATGGGATTTTAGATAATTAAGCTACAATTAAGCAATTTGTTTTGTAAATTTGAAGATTTACAGTGAAAATACAAGGTGCTCATTATGCCCCACCTGCTCATTATGCCCCGCCTACCCCTACATCGTTTTCCAACATTTATCACACTTACCATGTACACTCTGGTTGGCAATGGAAAGCGTCGATAAACCCGTTTCAGCAGATACCTAGAAGCAGTATCATATTTATCATGCTCACCCGGTCAACCATTTCACAAATTTCGTTAAAGTTCTTTACCAAAATATAAAGAATAACGTCGACTATTCTTTACTGATTATTACTTTACATATATTCAAACAACTTCATCGATCGATAACGAAACTTGAAAAATGTCCTTTATCGGTCAAAAGATAAAAACCTTTACCGAAACGTAACTTAATTTCGTTAAATTTCATGTTGTCGCTTGAACTTTGGTTTTCTTCGTGAATATTTATCGGAACATATTCAATTTCCGATATCAACGTAACTTTGCATATTGATATCGAAGAACAAAGATTAGTCACGACACTCCTTTACCGTTCTGTTCGGTATCGTTGGGTGAAGCTGAGTAAAGGTGTTCTGATATCTCATATGACAGGAGCAATGTTTTGGTTTTGCTCGAATTAGAAAAAAATAAAATGAAACCAAGGATAAATCTTGATGGTTACTCCTTGGATTTCTCCGAGCTCGAAAATACAATGGAAAATGCTTCCTAGGTCCGGATTAGGCCACAGCTCACCGGATTGCTCCCCGGGACAGCAACATCAGTAGAAATACATATTGGTAGGTATTCTGGTCGTTTTATTGGCAGTAGGACGCCACCGCCGTGTTGCGTTATTTCCATTCACCGGCAAAACTCACTCCGTTCGGGAACCCTGTGAAAGATCCGAACTTTATTTGATTATAATTATGTTTTATTTGATTAATTATGGTTTCTCAATATGATGTTTATTCAGTTCGTCAAAGCCGGATACATTTTTTAAAATTCTGTTGTGGCTTTGGAAACTGCTAAAGGCTAGTAATTTTTTGGTATTTGAATGCATTTGGCCACCCATAATCATTGTAATACCGTGTGACTCAGTAAGTAACTATATAAACATAACATCTCCCAGTTCCTATAAATGTAAGTTCAATTCCCAATTTAGGAAATGATTACAAGAAAAAATCATAATAAACATGAACAGGAAGAGTGGGTGGTGGGTGAGGTGGCTTTTTTTAGCTTTTTTGAATGATTATGACAGGTCGGTAAAGTAGAACCCACTATTTTTAATATCGATGTGTCGTCAAAAATATTTATCAATCGATATCGAAGTAACTTGGTTGTTATTTAAATTTCTTTATGAAACGATGTCGATCGCTATCGATTTTCGGTATGAACGTCTTTAAAGGTCGTTATAAAGAAATGTAAAGATTTTTAAAGAAATGGTTGATCGGGTACAGATAAAAAAAAAGTTACAAGTTACAAGTACTAAGATTACAAGTGCTAATAATTTGTGTTGCATAAAGGCTCAACTTTCCACTAATATTATTAGCACTTGTAATATTAGTGACCATGTAAATACAAATTGTTTTGGTTCATTTACCTGTCAAAATTCATCCGACAGTTCACTATTAATTTGAAATGGCAGTTGATGTTTGTTTATATTCTGCATTTTCCGCGTAACATCCGGAAATAACTTCATTTATTTCGAAGTTTTGCATTCTTTATACGATAATTTTCGGCCACTCTGACGAAATATTTTTTTACAAAGTATGGCACTGCAAGTACCTAGATTTTTAGTAAAATATCCCAAAGATTTAATAGTACTGGTTGAAAAACAATGTATAAAGATTTAGCAACATGTATTATGCTTCTTGTTAAAATCCTAAGTGATCTGGGATGCAAAAATTGAGCTTTTACCTACTTTTATATGTCGCAACTCGATTCGAGTTAGTGTATGTATATTGTAGCTCTTGATTAGCTTAATGCTGCGCAATACAAGTAATAAGGCAACCCATGACGACTTACCGCGATGGGGGTGACAGCTTAAAGTGTAAACACAGTGTGAGTACAACTTAACAAAGTTTCGTCAAGTGTCGCCGGTGCTTAACAATTTCCTTTGTATTCAACTGTCACCCCAATCGCTGGACGTCAAAAACACATGGTAAACAGAAAAAATCAGCTGATCACATCTGTCTCATGGATTGCCTTATTGATTCAAATTTATTTCGCATTTGCAACTTTACCTGTGCTTATGCAGTGACCATAATATATAACTTTACCAAGAACCTCCAATCAAAGATGGGTACAGCGGCCGTTCGCTCGTTGCAAAATGTTTACATTGCAACGAGCGAATGCCATTCGCTAATTGCAACGTCAGTTTGACACTAAAGTGCATCGAAATGCACTGCCAGCATGACTGACAGCACAAATTTGACACTTGATTGATTTTTAATTGCAAACCCGTGTCAAATTTTGCAATTGGCGGACTTGCAACCAAAAAGCGTTGCAAGAAGCGGGTTTGCAACGAGCGAACGGGCGCTGTATTGTAGAAACTTTGGAAAACTTGAGAGACTCAGCAGAAATTATATTTTGGATACAAAGTGTACATCAACGCAATTTTCTCTTCAATGAGTTTCGAATACATACTGCCAAATTTAATCGTCGAAAACTGGAATTAAGGTTGACATGTTAGATAAATAATATCTTTTGAGTTCATCAAAATGGTAAATCGATATATTTAAAACTAAATATGACTTCTGGAATACTTTAAATCTAACTTGTAAATTATTTTACAAGACCTTTGAGACTTGTAATCAAAAGTACAAGTCATAGCTAATATTTCATACTTGTAGTTTGTTTATGCAACATACACTTGTAAATTCTACTAATAATATTAGTCCAACCGACTTGTAGTATTTTTATGCAACAGAAAATTATAAATTACAAGCTACAAGACTAATATTATTAGTAAAATTTTCATTATGCTACAGGCCCCTGTAGGCGCATACCAGTTGTTCCACCACCGTGCTGCGTTCAAGCTTTTTTTCACCTCGATGACGTCAACATGCCAATCGTGCGCTGCTGAAATTACTGATTCCCATGTAACATGCCGTGGGTTCTGAAACCATACTTTTCATCCAACTTGTTGCAACATCAGTTCATCTGCCTTCAGCGAGGTAGTGAGTAACGAGCAACTTTTTTGGATGTGTAAGACGTGTTCGGACCTGACGAATGATATCCGTATGCGAGAGTCGGTACGTGCAGCCTATGAATCTGGACAGGAAAGTGTGCTTACCGCACACAACGACATTGTTTCCAGTTTGAAGCAGGAGATTTTGATTGAGTTGAAAAACGAAACCAAATCGAATTTTTCAAAACTCATCAATTCCAGCTCGATGACTCCCAGATCTTCTAAATATCCCGCCTCTGCTGTTATCTCGACTATACGTCGTCGTCTCTTTGGGAAGCCCGATAAGCCGCAGCCACATCCTGCTATTACTGGCACTTCAGAATCGGTATCACCGTCATTTGGGAATATTGTTGCTGCCGCTCCTAGTCCAAAATTTTGGTTATATCTGTCTCGGATATCCCGCGATGTTACCCCTGAACAAGTGCGAGCTTTGGTTTCACATCATTTGGACACGGACGATGTCGAAGTTGTTCGTCTCTTTGCAAAAAATCGTGATTTGAGCACTTTATCGTTCGTTTCGTTCAAAGTGGGATTGAACAACAGTGTCAAGGGCAGAGCTATGTCGAATTCAACTTGACCCAAAGGAATCCTATTTCAAGAGTTCCAGGATAATCGTTCTACGCAAAATTTATGAAAGCCGCAATTGACACCGAATCGCTCCGATGTAGTCAACCCTTCTATCAACGTTTTCTCACCGGCGGGGGAATCCTGCACGATGGAATAAGGATACCGCGACGCACATTAAAAAGCACTATGGAGGCCCCCGCTCAGCTCGACACAGTCCTGCCTTTTGCTGCCAGCGCTCATCACAGCCGTCGTGGTCCTGCTGTCGAGTCTGCAGTTGGGGATCTCCAGCCTGCTTTTACAGGCAAGTACGTACAATACCAAACTCTCTCCCTGCCTGATCGCAATTCCGTTTCCAGACTGTGCCCTTCCAAGGGCAATCCCCCTTGTCTGAAGTCATCATCCAGTGATCTCTCACTTATCAACGCATCATCTTCGCACGGTTGTTCAAGCCCATCGCCACTCAACCCGGGACGCTCGACACTAAGCACTATGGAAGCCCCGGATCCGCCTAGCTCAGTCGCGCCTTCTGCATCTGTTACGACCGATTACCTGCCAATCTCAACTCGTTCCTGCCATCCAAGTCGTCCTGGCCCTGAGTCTAGTTCTGGTGATGGGGTCTTCAAAGCTACCAGCCAAGGCATGTATACCATCCATAGCGGTAATTCTCGTCCTGATGAATATCCACCTCGTAGGTCGGCGCCTCATGGAAACAATGCAGATCAACCCGCTACAAATGTCCTCTTATACTACCAAAATGTTGGTGGTATTAACAGCTCCGTTGCCGAATACCAGCTCGCCCTTAGCGACGGGTGCTACGATGCTTACGCGTTCACTGAGACCTGGCTGAAGGATTGTACAACATCTAACCAATTGTTCGATGACTCGTTCTCCGTTTACCGACAAGATCGATCGTCCATCAATAGCAACAAGAGTACAGGGGGTGACGTTTTATTATCAGTGCGCTCCAGGTTCAAATCCCGCTTAGTCAACCCTCCAAATTCATCGATCGAACAGCTGTGGGTGGCCATTTCTACCGAAGATGCGACGATTTATGTTTGCGTCATTTATATTCCTCCGATTCGAATAAATGATTCAAGCGTGATTGAGACACACGTGGATTCACTTAACTGGGTAGTGTCGCAAATGGGGCCTACCCAACTAACATTTTCAGCGCTATAAGCTTCAGTCATTTGCTTTCTGTTGTGTAACCATCGAGTAAAAGCAGTCAACGCTGAATAGAAGGAAAGCTAGTCAAATATAAATCATAAGCTAATACACGACTGCAAAACAAGCACCATACAGCTACCAAACTCGGTTTTCAGAAATCCATTGCTTGTCACTGGGGCTACCTTTACTGCACCCTATTCCAACTCCGGGAGATTTCCCGGAAGATGTGAATACAGTACAATTTATTATACTGACAAATCCCCAAACCAGCAGCGCTTTAAAGGCCGTTATGCGATTTCATTACGGCTAGAAGCTGTAATAAAGAAACTGTTGGTTTACCAACACGGCTTGTCGGATATAAACATTATTGTCACAACAAACTTTAAGCGGGATATATAGCTACTACACAAATTCTTTACAGCTATCCATGTATGTGCTGTGAAATTATTTGGGTTGCTTTTATTGCACTTTAATTCAATGCCGGAAGATTTGCCGGAAGATGTGCAAATCGAGTAAGAGTCCCAGCCGCTACAACAGCTGCTTTTATACAGTACGTTTTGTAATGTTGCCAAAACACAAAACAGCAGCGCTTCGTAGCCATTTAAAGAACACTCTTTCAGCTAGAAGTTGTGAAGAAGAATCTGTTGGCGCAACCACACAGCTTGTTCAATGTAAACATTATTGCGTTTGACGTTTCACAAGCTTTTACAGCAAGATGAAGTTGGGTAAGGTTTCTTGTGGCACAATTATGAAGCCTTGTCTGGAGTAAAACAAAACGGGCTATTTTCTATGTTATTTATTTATAACAGTGTGGCAGCGAGGACATCAGCGGGACCAGTGGATACGGAGATCGGAAGTTCGATTCCAACTAGCGGCAAGTTCTTTAATTATTCAATTTTAAAAGTGATAATTCCAGTTCCACATGTATTGCGTCACGGTATCCATAACCTAATTATATTTAATCGTTTAATTTGGGGATGCCGTAAAACTATTATTTAACAACTGCGAAAAGGCTGAAAAAGCGCCTTCTCAAGATGTTATTCAGTTAGTGGTTACATAGGAGCCGAGAAAAGAGCTATGACTAGGTGGCATGGAAGCTGATCGCACAGCATGTACAAGCTGATTAAGTTCGCCAGATTCATTGGTATAGGGCTTGCATAGAAGCTTCCGTGCATATGTACAGATATGTGCAGGTCCAGACGGTATCCCTTCGCTTGTGCTTAAACGTTGTGTGGCCTCTCTGGCTGCACCGCTGTGCACCGTGTTCAACCTCTCTCTGCAAACTTGCATTTTTCCTGATTGCTGGAAGCAGTCACATGTTTTCCCCGTTTTTAAGAAAGGCTGCAAACATAGAGTTTCAAACTACAGGGGTATTGCTTCCTTGTGCGCTATTTCGAAGCTGCTGGAGCTGATCGTTCTGCACAAGTTAGTTCAAAGCTACGCACATTATATATCCCAGGATCAACACGGATTTGTTCCAAAACGATCGACCACCACCAACCTGACGTGTTTTAATCGTACCTGATACGTCAGTTCCAAAGTGGTCTTCAAGTTGATGCCATATATACCGATCTTTCCGCCGCCTTCGATAAAATGAACCACCAAATCGCACTGGTCAAATTCGACAAATTGGGCATGAACAACGACTTCCTCATCTGGCTTCGATCGTATCTGACTGGTCGCAGTATGTCGGTGAAAATTGGTGACTACGTCTCTTCGCCGTTTACAGTTTGGTCCGGCGTTCCTCAAGGTAGTCACCTTGGACCGTTCCTGCTGTATATGAACGATGTCAACTTCACTTTGAAATGCCTGAAAATAACATATGCTGATGACCTGAAGCTGTACTTCCAGATAAAGCAACGTCAGGATGCAGCGTTTTTACAACAACAGCTGGAAGCCTTTGCTGTTTGGTGTAGTTTAAACCGTATGTCCCTAAATGTATCGAAGTGCTCTGTTATATCGTTCAGCCGTAAGAAAAGCATTTTTCACTTCAACTATGCTTTGGGTGGTGTCAAGTTGAAACGTGAATCGACTGTTAAAGATCTGGGAGTATTGCTGGATTCTAAATTGACATTTAAGGACCATGTTGCCTATGTTGTGGCCAAAGCTTCATCTCAACTCGGTTTCCTTTTCCGATTTGCCAAGTCGTTTAAAGACATCTACTGCTTGAAGTCGTTGTATTTCTCTATCGTGCGTCCCATTCTGGAATATTCGGCAGTCGTCTGGGCCCCTTACTACGCCAACGAGATTCAGCGCATAGAAAGTGTACAGCGGAAGTTTGTTCGTTTTGCGCTACGCCACCTTAGATGGAGAAACCCTATTGTTTTGCCTAGCTACGTGAGCCGTTGTCAGCTCACAACTTGGAGCCTCTGAGTACGAGACGCAATGTAGTCAAAGCTTGTTTTGTAGGAGATTTACTGCAAGCCAACATCGATTGCGCCGCTCTGCTTGGTATGCTACAAATCAACACACGCCGCCGTAGTCTTCGATCACATCCGTTTCTCAACCTACCGCCAGCGAGGACCAACTACAGCCAACATGAGCCGATTCGTGATATGTCCCGTTTGTTTAACACATGCTATTTTGTATTTGATTTTAATGTGTCCCGTTATGTAAACAAGCGTAGTTTTAAGCGTGTATTTTGTTGACTTTTATGTAATGTCTTAGGTGTTGTATTCGGGTGTCATTGTGGTAAATATTTTACCTGTTGACTTAAAGTGAATAAATAAATAAAATAAATAAATAAATATACGACTCGTGCTGTAAAAATCATCGTCATTCTGCACTTTGTTGCGTAAACTACTAATTATTGTACTAACAGCAGCACATACAAACTGGGTGGAAACAACTTACCACTTGACCACTTGACGTCATTTTGATGATATTGTTTCATCCAAATATTGCTTACTTTGAAATTTTTAAGCTTAAAGCATCAAATGAAGATTTCTCGTAACTACTTCTAGAGATTATTTTAAAAATTGCTCCAGAGGTGCAGATAGGATTCGAGCCCTGAACTTTGTTTTGATGAACATTTTTATTTTATAACTAGCTGTCCCGGCAAACTTTGTCTTGCCAAGTTGTGATGATTTGACAACTGTTGAGGTCATTGATGCACCGCACTCTAGATTGATTTCATTTCGGTCGTGTTGATTTCATTCCCAGCTCATGGAAAATCAGTTCTTTATCAGTTTTGATCAGTTGATTACCGTAACTTTTTGTGCATATAAACACAGCCACCATGAATACGAATTAAACCGTGCAAAAGTCATGCTGATTGGTTCATTCGTTCCTGAGTTTTGTTGCCTCAAAGGGGTTTCAAACTCATTTTTATATATATAGATAACGGTCTGTCGGAGCACCATGGAGTACATAGTTTGCTTGCGTAAAGAGAGTGACAACTCAACAACTTTCAACAAAACCGATCCGTTGGTTCGCCATCAGTACAACCTACGTAAGCTTTGTGAACGTTTCTTCGTTAGTAAAACTCGATTCTATCTTACGTTGTCTCACCAACTTGATCTGAACTATGGCCCA